>NC_052487.1:11215508-11507184 GCF_009730915.1 Dioscorea cayenensis subsp. rotundata | reverse complement strand
GACGGGCTGAGACATTCAGAAAATGCTGGCTGACAGATTAAGGCTTGACGGGAAAGCGCCGACACCCCTGAAAACAGGTTTCGATCTGCCCAGCCCAGACGGATTGCCTTGCCGCATGACGCATTCCCGAGTAAAACAGATCAGACCTGGTTCCAAACGGCCGATCTGGTGGCTGACTTTGATTGCACCAGTAGCATCCAAAACAAAACGGTTCGATCCAGAGACCCCTGTGAACAGATTCCCCACCTGATCCGAACAAACGACGGTCCCGGTGCCAGCATGGTTTCACCTGACAGGAAACCGAGCAAACACAGGACTGACTGGGCTGACCGGTCACCCGTGGCCCACAGCCTGACTGAACTGCAACAAACGCTGTTTGCCTCAAGAGACACCTGAAAAGAAAATGACGGAGTTTGATCAAACCGAGTATTACGCCCGAGTGAAAACAGATTGCCTGATCGATCAGAGACATTAAAGAAAAACACCAGCTGACTGACCCAAAACTGGAACCAGAAACACCATCGAGGGCCGGAACATTCCCGAGTGGTGCTCACTGAAATCAGAGAGCCTGAAAGTAAACAGACTGGCCCCTTTATAAAAAACTGAACAGCAGATTATTTCAGAGAGCCTCCCAACAAGACGATAGCCTGATCTCGAGCACCTGCGCCCACAGCCCAACCGTGACTGAGGCCTTGACTGACCCGAACACCTCGACGTTTGCCGTGAACAGCCTCCCGAGCCAGATCAGGCCTGATCCGCAGCAGACCAATGGAAACCAGATCAGTCCCACAACACGATAAAACACAGACTTGTTGCCTTCATTCAACAGAGACCCATGAAATTGAAAACTGAATCAGAGTTTTATCCACAGAGGCACTGTGCACACTGACGAACCGAACTGTTGAACACCCCGAGCCTGAGACCTCACAAAAATCCTTAATTGTGGATAGTGTGGTTTTGATTGAACAGGCACCCAAAGAAAACATAGACCATCGTTTCCTGATCCTGTGAGCCCCACAGATCGCAGCCTTGTCTGCAGCATTCACAGTTTGAAACGCAGCCTGAAAAGAACAGACTGAGCCTGATCTCAAAACAACATGAATGAGTGCAAAAAATAGACTGTCTTCACCCATACATCCAAAATAGCCCACTGATCCGTACAGAATCCCGAAAACAAAACGATCATGCCTTGATCTCAAAATGATCTCGAAAACAAAACACACAGTTTCATCTCAAAATCCCAAAATGATAACATTGGCTCCGGAGGGTCGATCTGAAAGAACACAGACTGCCCATCCAGTAAAACAGATTAGGTTTTTGATTCTGGGGACTACAATAGGAGACATTCACAACAAAAACATTTCCTATTGTTCGCATAGCAAACTCAAACTTATATTTTTTCTCTTCTAGTCTCATTTTTCAAACAAAAGCCTAATTGCACATTTTCCTTTCTTAATGTCTTCCATAATCCTATGTTTTCTTTTCAGAATTGCTCCTATTTTTTAACAAAACCCTAATCGTATGTTTTCTATTCAGAATGTCTCATATTTTTCAAACAAAACACTTATCTTATGTTTTCTTTTCAGAATGTTTCCAATTTTTTGGTTTTGAATCAAAACCCTAATCCTATTTATTTGATTTGGAATGACTGATATTTTTGAATCAAAACACTAATTCTATATTTTGTCGTAATGTCTCTACTATGTCAAAACACTACTAAATATGTTTTTGTTGTCGACGTCTCCCATTTACTTCACCTTCTTGAATCAAAAACCCAATCCTGCTACTGTTCTCGTGAATGGCTACTATTTTTGAAATCAAAACCGAATCCCATATGGAATGTCGCCTATAAAATGGAAAACTCTAATCCCGTGTAACACGGAATGTTTCGTGATCGGAAGCCCAATAGCATGTGTTTCTTTTCTGCCATATCTTCCTACTTTTAAGTCTCGACAGTAAAAGCCCTAGCCCTCCATATTTTGTTTTTCGGAATGCCACCTATGACCAAAACTATAAATCTCATGTTTTTGCCTTCTAGGACGTCCTCCTATTTTGAATCAAAACCCTAAACCTATATTTTCCTTTTGGAATGTCTCTTATTTTATGATCAAAAGACTAATCCTATTTTTCCTTTTCGAATGTTCCATATTTTATTGTTTTGAATCAAAATCTAGTCCTATGTTTTCTTTCTTTCGGGAATGTCTCTCTCACTTTTGAATCAAAAGCTGGAATATCTCTCTCGAATGCCTCCCTATCTTTCGAACAAAACCACTGAATCCTCATGCTTTCTTTGTAACTTCAAGAATATCTCCTATTTTTGAAGTCAGAAACATCAATTCTATGTTTTCTTTTGGAATAGTCTCGCAAATAAATCAAAACTAATCCTTATATATACTGTGTCTTATTTTTTAATTAAAAACCTAATCTTAAGTTTTCTTTTGCCAATGTATTAAATTTTTCAAACAAAACCCTAATCCTATATTTCCTTCTCGGAATGACAATAATTTTTCAGTTTTAAATCAAAATGCTAATCTTATTTATCCTTTTTGGAACGCCTCTAATTCTTGAATAAAAACTCTAATTCTAAGTTTTCATTTCATAAGGTCTCCTATTTTTGAATGAAAACCATAAATCTATGTTTTCTTTTTATAATGTCTCCTATTTTACAATAAAAGGACTAATCCTATGTTTTCCCATTGGAATAACTCCTACTTTTTTTGTTTTGAATCAAAACCTAATCTAATGTTTTCTTTCCAGAATGTTCTCTATTCCACAAACAAAACTCTCATCAGATGTTTAATTTTCGGAATGTCTCATATTTTTTAATCAAAACCTCAATCGCAAGTTTTTCTTTCGGAATGTCTCCTATTTTTTATTTTTGAATCAAAACCCTAATATAATGCATTGTTTTAGGAATGCTTCCTATCTTTGAATCAAAAACATAATCCTATATTTTCTTGTTGGAATGCCTCCTATTTTTGAATAACTAATCCTATATTTTCTTTTCTGAATATCTTATATTTTCTAATCGAAACCCTAATAATATGTTTTTTTACTGAATGTCTGCTATTTTCAGTTTTTTTATAAAAAACCTAATTATATGTTTACTTTTCAGAATGTCTCCTGGTTTTGAGTGAAAACCATAATCTTATGTTTTCTTTTCGGAATGTTTTCCATTTTTCAATGAAAACCTAAATAATATGTTTTCTATTTGGAATGTCTCCTACTTTTTGGTTTTGAACCAAAAATGTAATCCTATGTTTTCTTTTGGAATTCTTCCTATTTTCTAATCAAAACCCTAATTGTTTGTTTTCTTTTCTTAATGTCTCCTATTTGTCAATCAAAACCCTAATCCTATGTTTTCCTTTTCGAATGTCTCCTATTTTTCAGTTTTGAATCAAAACCCTCATCCTATGTTTTCTTTTCAAAATGTCTCTTATTTTTCAAACAAAACTCTAATCCAATGTTTAATTTTTTCAATGTCTAATAATTTCAATCAAAACTATAATCGCATGTTTTCATTTTGGAATGTCTCCAATTTTTCGGTCTTGAATCAAATCCCTGGTATTATGTTTACTTTTCAGAATGCCACCTATCCTTAAATCAAAACCATAAACTCTTTGTTTTCTTTTTAGAATTATTCCGATTTTTTTTATTTTGAATCAAAATAGAAATCCTATTTATTTTTTTGGGAATGCCTCCTCTTTTTGAATCAAAACCCTAATCATATGTTTTATTTTTGGAATGCTACTAATTTTTTAATCAAAATCGAAATCCTATGTTTTCTGTTTGGAATGTCTCCTATTTTTTTTGTTTAGAACCAAAAATCTAATCCTATGTTTTCTTTTCAGAATGCATCATATTTTTTAACCAAAACAATCATCCTATATTTTCTTTTTTGAATGTCTCCCATTTTTGAATCAAAACCCTAATCTGTATTTTTTTTTTCAGAATGTCGGCACTTTTCAATCAAAACCTTAATCATATGTATGTTTTCTGAATGTCTCCTATTTTTCAACCAAAACACAAATCCTATGTTTTCCTTTTTGAATATATCCTATTTTTTAGTTTTGAATCAAAACCCTAATCCTACGTTTTCTTTTTAGAATTTCTCCCATTTTTCAAACAAAGCTCTAATCCTATGTTGTATTTTTGGAATGTCACATATTTTTCAATCAAAACCCTAATGATATATTTGCCTTTTGGATTGTCTCCTATTTTTCGGATTTAAATCAAAACCCCAATATTATGTTTTCTTTTTGGCATGCCTCTAATATTTGAATGAGTCTAATTTTTGGATTTTGAATAAAAACGGTAATCCTATCTTTTATTTTCGCAATGTCTCATGTTTTTGAATAAAAACGGTAATCCTGTCTTTTCTTTTCGAAATGACCCATATTTTTTAATCAAAACCATTTTATATTTTTTTTTTTTTGGAATGGCTCCAATTTTTTGGATTCGAATCAAAACCCTATTTCTATTTATTCTTTTTGGAATGAATACTATTTTTGAATTAAAACTCTAATCCTATGTTTTTTTTGTAGTGCCTCCTATTCTTTAATCAAAACAAAATCCTATATTTTCTTTGCCGAATTTCTTTTATTTTTGAATTAAAACATTAATCCTATGTTTCTTTTTGCAATGTTTCCTATTTTTCAATCAAAACCCTATCCTATGTTTTCTTTTCTTAATGTCTCTTACTTATCTGTTTTGAATCAAGATATCAATCCTATGTTTTTCTTTTGGAATGTCTTCTATTTTTGAATCAAAACCATAATCATATGTTTTTATTTCGGAATGTCTCCTATTTTTTAATCAAATCCCTAATCCTATATTTTCTTTTAAGAATGAGTACGAATTTTCGATTTTGAAAGAAAAGAATAATGCTATTTTTTTTTTCGGATTGTCTCCTATTTTTTAATCAATACAATTATCCTATGTTTTCTTTAAGGAATACCTTCTATTTTTGAATTAAAACCCTAATTGTATGTTTTTCTTTTGTCAATGTCTCATATTTTTCGATCAAAACTCTAATCAATTGTTTTCTTCTCGTAATGTCTCCAATTTTTTGGTTTTAAATCAAAACCCTAATCCGAATTATTTGTTTTGTAATACCTCTAATTTTTAAATGAAAACCCTAATCTTTTGTTTTCTTTTTGAAAGGTATCCTATTTTTGAATCAACCCTAAACCTATGCTTTCATTTCAGAATATCTCCTATTCTACAATCAAAAGACTAATCCTATGTTTTTCTTTTGGAATATGTCCTAATTTTTGGTTTTGAATCAAAACCAAATATTATGTATTCTTTTCGGAATGTCTCCTATTCCAAAAACAAAACTCTCATCCAATGTTTTATTTTCGGAATGTTTCATATTTTTCAATCATAACAATAATCGCATGTTTTCCTTCTAGAATGTCTCCAATTTTTCATTTTTGAATCAATACCCTAATATTATGTTTTGTTTTCAGAATGCTTCCTATTTTTGAATCAAAACACTAATCATATGATTTCTTTTCAGAATGTCTCCTATTTTTTTAATCAAAACCCTAATCCTATATTTTCTTTTAAGAATATAAATTTTCAACAACACTCTAATCATATATTTTATTTTAGCAATATCTCATATTTTCAATCAAAATCCTAATTGCATGTTTTCCTTTAGCAATGTCTCCTATTTTTTGGTCTTGAATCAAAATACTAATATTATGTTTTATTTACCAAATACCTCCTATCTTTGAATCAAAACCCTAATCGTTTGTTTTCTTTTTCAGAATGACTAAGATTTTTTGATATTTAATCAAAACGGTAATCCTATCTTTTCCCTTATTAATGTCTCCTATTTTTAAATCAAAACCATTTTTATATGTTTTCTTTTCGGAATGTGTCCAATTTTTTGTTTTGAATCAAAACCATAATCCTATTTATTTTTTTTTAGAATGCCGCCAATTTTTGAATCAAAACCCAAATCCTATGTTTTCTTTTTTGAATGGCTCCAATTTTTTAATCAAAATTCAAATCCTATGTTTTTAGTTTGGAATGTCTCCAATTTTTTAGTTTTAAGCCAAAAATATAATCCTATGTTTTCTTTTCGTAATGCCTCCTATTTTTTTTAACCAAAACAATTATCCTAAATTTTTCTTTTCGGAATGTCTCGCATTTTTTAATCAAAACCCTAATCGTATATTTTTTTTAAAATGTTGCCTATTTTTGTACCAAAACAATTATCCTTTGGTTTCTTTTCAGAATATCTTATTATTTTTTTAATCAAAACCATAATCAAATGTTTTCTTTTCGGAATGTCTCCTATTTTTCATTCAAAACACTAATACTATGTTTTCCTTTTGGAATATCTCCTACTTTTTTGCTCTTGAATCAATACCCTAATATTATGTTTTCTTTTCGGAATGCTTCATATCTTTGAATTAAACCCTAAACCTTTGTTTATTCTTCGGAATGAGTCCAATATTTTTATTTTGAATCAAAATAGTAATCATATCTTTTCCTTTTAATCAAAACAATTTTTATATGTTTTCTTTTTAGAATGTCTCCAATTTTTTGGTTTCGAATTAAAACCCTAATCCTATTTATACTTTTCGGAATGCCTCTTATTTTTTAATCACAACCCTAATCCTATTTTCCTTTTCGGAATGCCTCTTATTTTTTAATCAAAACCCTAATCCAATGTTTTCTTTTCTGAATGTCTCCTATTTTTCAATTAAAATCCTAATCCTACATTTTCTTTTCGGAATGTTTCCTATTTTAGAATAAAAAACCTAACCTTATGTTTATCTTTTCGGAATGCATCCTACTTATCGACTTTGAATCAAAACGTTAATTCTATGTTTTCTTTTCAGAATGCCCCCTGTTTTTTTAATAAACACCTAATCCTATGTTTTTCTTTTTGAATGTCTCATATTTTTGAATCAAAATCCTAATTCTATGTTTTGTTTTTGGAAATTCTACTATTTCTCAATCAAATCCCTTATCCCATGATTTATTTTCTTAACGAGTCCAATTATTCGATTTTAAATCCGGTAATCCTATGTTTTTTTTTTTGGAATGTCTCTTATTTTTTAATCATGACCATTATCCTATGTTTTATTTTTGAAATGTCTCATATTTTTTAATGAAAACCCTAATCGTATGTTTTATTTTCTCAATGTCTCATATTTTTCAATTAAAATCCTCATTCTATATTTTCATTTCGGAACATCTCCAATGCCTCCAAGTTCTGAAGCAAAACCCTAATTGTATGTTTTCTTTTCGGAATGCCTAATTTTTTTTTCTTTTCTGAATGTCGCTTATTTTTGAATTAAAACCCTAATCCTATATTTTTTTCTTTTTGGAATATCTTCTTTTTTTTAACCAAAACACTAATATTATGTTTTATTCTCCAAATATCAACTAGTTTTCAATTAAAAACCTAAACTTATGTTTTCTTCTCGGTATGTTCCCTATTTGTTTGGTTTTCAATCAAAAACAAAATCCAATGTTTTTTGTTTTCTAAATGTCTTATATTTTCGAATCAAAACACTAATCTTATGTTTTCTTTTTGGAATATCTACAATTTTACAATAAGTACCCCATCCCTATTTTTTTTTTCAGAATGTATGCTAATTTTCGGTTTTCAATCAAAACACTAATGCTATATTTTCTTTTCCGAATGTCTTATGTTTTTGGTTTTTAACCAAAATGGTAATCCTTTGTTTTCCGTTGGGAATGCCATAATTTTTGGAATCAAATCCCTAATCCTATGTTTTCTTTATGAAATGCCTCTAATTTTCTAATCAAAACCCTAATCCTATGCTTCGAAATGTCTTTCATTCTTCGATTTTTCAATCAAAAACCAAATCCTACATTTTCTTTTCAAAATGTCTCCTATTTTTTAATCAGGACCCTAATCATATGTTTTTCTTTCAGAATATCTCCTATTTTTAGTTTGGAATCAAAACTCTAATACTATGTTTTCTCTTCGGAATGCCTATTATTTTAGAGTCAAAATCTTAATCCTATGTTTTCTTTTTGAAATATCTCCTATTTTTGAATCAAAACCCTAATACTATATTTTCTATTTGTAATGTCAGTTTTTTTTAAATATAGGCGACATTTTGAAAAATAAACATAGGATTGTAGTTATGAATCAAAACTAAAAATAAGGATATATTCCAAAGAGATAACATAGAATTAGTGTTTGTTTTAGGAATGTCTCCTATTTTTTTTGTTTTGAATCAAAAAATTAATCCTATGTTTTCTTTTAAAAATGTATCCTTTTTTTTTAACCAAAACCCTAAGGCTATGTTTTCTTTTCTTAATGCCTCATATTTTTGAATCAAAATTCTAATCCTATGTTTTATCTTGGGAATGTCTCCTATTTTTTGGTTTTGAATCGAAATTCAAATCCTATGTTTTCTTTTCAAAATTTCTCCTATTTTTGAACCAAACCCCTAATCCTATATATTCTTTTCAATGAAAATTCTAATCCTATCTTTTCTTATTGTATTGTTTGCTATTTTTTTCGATTTTGAATCGAAAGCCTAAGCCTATGTTTTTTTTTCAGAATGTCTCCTATTTTTAAATCAAAACGCTAATCCTATTTTTTATTTTCAGAAAAATCTAATATTATATGGTTTTGAGACTCACATTGCCTTAAACAGAAAAAAAAAACATCCTTATAGACAATAGCAGTTTCTAACATCATATATGTGGAGTTCCATCTTGTTGGGAAATCTAAAATCAATTTTTTGATATTTGAGAACTTCAACTGTTTCGCCGTTTCTTCGAATTTCTCAACCCTTTTAGGTGTAGTAGACCAATAGAGAACACTACCTCTAATCTTCTCAATCCCATACTTAATAACATCAAGCTCATGTTTAACATTTATATTCAGAATATGCGCACAACAATGCATATGCAAGAAACAACCAGACAACATCAAATGATTTTCTTTCAACCTATATTTAACATCAACAATCATAGCATCATTAGTAGAACAATTGGCAACTGTAATAGAGGATAATTTTCGGTCAATATTCCAATCCAATATACATTCAACAAAAGCTTGAGCTAAGACTTGACTAATATGAGGACATGGCACATACATAAAGCTATTAACAAAAGAAAGTAGCATTGTATGAGGACATGTCACATAAATTTAACATATTTACAAAAGCAATTAACATTGTAAGTAAATTTAACAAGTCCTAAAATATATCTCAAAGTTGACTTTGTAAAATCCAAGAGTTATCAATGAAATGTGCGGTAACCACCATGAACCCTTTTTTTTGGTTGCTTGAAGTCCACATGTTAGTTGTTAATGCAATTCTACTCTCATGTTTTTCAAGGAATTTGATTGCCTTTGCTCTTTCAGGCTCATATAGTTTCAAAATGTCACTTTTGATAGTATTGCGCATTAGACACTTGAACAACGGTTGTAGAGAACAATTAAACTCCTGAAAAGCATGATGATCAACCATAGAGACTGGATAATCATGAATTGTGATCATTGAAGCCAACCTATTTCTTGCCACATCTTGATTAAAGGCTTGACTTTTGAGATCTTTAGTCATAACATCTTTTGTCAAATCCTTTGTCTTATGTCCATACTGTCTCCTAGTACATGTTCTTGAATGGTGGTGTAAATGATTTGGTCCCATCTTTGCACTGGCTGCCAACAACTTGTTACAATGCTTACATTCAGCCTTAATAATTCCATTCACTATATTCTTAGTAAAAGTTTGCCAAACATCACTGACTTTTTGACTGGATTTTCTTTCATCATCAGTTTTAATGTCAGAAGCTTCAAAGTCTTCAATAGGCGTTGCAACTGTATTGTGTCTGTGTGGGTTTTTGGCCTCTAATGGAGTAGGAGCTGACTCTTGCGACTCAAAATCTATTGGAGCGACTGGAGTACCTTCACTTTTTGACATATTTACAAACTATACAAAATTTAGGCAAATCAAAATTTTGCTTCTGAATCTCATCAACAAGACATGAAAACACTAGTACGAAAACCAAAACATAAACATCTAAACTTTTCCACCATGAATAATTCACACATAATCAGAGCATTCCAAATAAATTTAAAATTCTGACAGAATAGTATCAATATTATGAAGGAAATGAAGCAGAAAAAAAGGCTAAATAGTTACATGATTTGAGAGAGGTTTGAGGCCGCGGGCTGCAGCAGCGGAGAATATGGTGAGTTCTAAATGGAGGTTGAGCAAGACAACAAGGATGAGCTGAGAGGACCGCCCAAGGGGACTCTTTACTCAGGGGAGTGACGGTTGGGGTATAACAAAGAGAGGAATTAGTGTTGTTAAGAAAGAGAGAGAGGAAGAGAAAAGCAGCTTAGATTCCTTGGAAACGGCTGCTAAAGATTGACGGCCTGGATTGACTCACAAAGTTGGACGTTTTTTGTTTTATCTATAATTTCCTATTTATCCAAAATCAATTAATTAATTACAGTATAAATATTTGGCCTTTCAATTTAGATTAAATTGTAGTATTAATTCATTATAGTATAAATATTTGGAATATTTCTTTATAAAAAATTGGAGAAATATATATATATATATATATATATATATATATATACATATATTTATAAAGATTTTTAAGGTTTGTTTGAATGGGTTAATTTTTTTTAAGAATAAGTTTTTTTTTTCTAAAGTTTATTTGAGAGGTTCTGCCATAATTGGTTTTGATAAATTAAAATAATTTTTACCATTAAATTTAAATAAGAAATATTTTCTATTTCTTAAAATTAAATTGTAAATTATCATAACCAGGATAATAATTATAAATATTATAATTGCAATAATTTTATTTTTTTATTTTTAACTAATATCAATTAAAAAATAATTAAAATAAATTATTTATTTGCCAAAAAAATATAACACATATTCATTTTTTTTATAATACTAATAGTCAATACTAATGTTTTAAAAAATAATTTTAATACATAATTATATATAACAAATTGATTTATATAAGATAACAAGTTGATTGATTTTCATTGTCTATGTGTTGTTTTTAATTTATAATAATGAGAGAATTTATAAATAATTTTTAAAATTTATATTCAATATGTTGTTTTTCAAATATTGAGTAACAGTATACTTGGTTAACTTTTAATTTTCAAACATTATTATTAAAATCAACACAATTATGCCGGTGCGAAGATTATTTTTAACATATGTTTATAATGTTTATCTCTCCCATCCCGTGCATAACTTGGGCATAACATTAGTAAATTATTATGATATTACTTTTTTATATTTGTTTTATAATATTTACTTTTAAATTTAATTATGATTCTTAATATAAATCCAAAATTTAATTTTGATAATATTATGCACTGTCAAATATAATGATAGAATTATCATAATAATTAGAGAATTTATAAATAATTTTTAAAATTTAGATTATTATTTTAAAAATTTGAGTAACAAACTAACAATATACTTACTACTTAGGTAAGTTTCAATTTTCAAAGATATTTTAAAAATCATCACAATTAAGGTATTATTTTCAAATAATCACTATAAAAATAGATGTTAGGTAAATTGTTGGGTAAATGATTATCTCGGTCCTAACATTAACAAATTATTATGACATTATATTTTATATTTGTTCTATAATATTTTATTTTTTAAATTATGATTCTTAATATAAATCCAAAACTTAATTTTGATAATATTATGCACTTTCAAATATAATGGGAAAATCATCATAATGAGATAATTTATAAATAAATTTTAAAATTTAGATTCAATTTGTTGTTTTAAAAGTTTGAGTAACAAACTAACAATATATAGGGATGCAAGTGGGGCGGGGTTAACAAACTAACAATTAATTAAAAATAATTAAATAATATATTTTAATATTATATTTAAAAATAAATATTTTAAAATAATAATATAGGAATAATAATAAATTATTATATTAAAATTAATAAAATAATTAAATAATATGCTTTTAATGGGTTATAGCAACCCGGCATCGGGGTTACTAACCCCATGCCGGGGTTAGCAACCCTTCCCACTATATTTTTTTTTAGTTTTATTCTTTAAATTATTATATTTAAATTAATTAAATAATTAAATAATAAGTTTTTTAATGGGAGATAGTAACCCCGGCATCTGGTTTACTAACCCCGATGCTGGGGTTATCTGCCCCTCCCACTATATTATTTGATTTCTTATTCTTTAAATTATTATATTATAATTAATAAAATAATTAAATAATATGTTTTTTAATAGGAGATAGTAACGCCGACATCGTGGTTACTAACCTCGATGCTGTGTTATCAACCCCTCCCACTATACCTCATTAAAATTTGAAACTCTTTAACAATATACTTATATACTTGGTTAAGAAGTTTCAAATTTCAAAGATATTATAAGAATCATCACAGCTATGCCGGTGCAAATATTATTTTTAACATAAGTTTATCTCTCTCGGGCATAACACTAGTAAATTATTATGATCTTATTTCTTATATTTGATTTATAATGTTTAAATTTTTTAATTTAATTGTGATTCTTAATATATATCCAAAATTTAATTTTAATCCAAAATAATATATTAAAAGAAAATTTAAGTTATTATTTTCAAATTAATCACCATGAGAAGATGTTATATAAATTATTGGGTAAATGTTTAGCTTAATAAATAAATATATTATATATATATATATATATATATATATATATATATATATATATATATATATATATATATATAAGGGTAGTAGGGTACAAGTACGGGTATAACTCGTACTCTCTTCAATAGGTAAGGGTACGGGTATGGGTACAGGTTTTACCCGTACCCTCTTCAACGGGTAAGGGTACGGGTAGGGTAGTGGCATACCCTTACCCGACCTATACCCACTCAAAAAATAGCGGGTAATACTCGTACCCGGTCAAAGAGGGTATGGAATAAAAACCCTAATATTATATTTTGTTTTTGGAATGCCACCTATTTTTGAATCAAAACCGTAATCTTATGTTTTTTTTCGAAAGGTCTCCTATTTTTGAATCAAAACCCTAAACCTATGTTTTCTTTATGTTTTCCTTTTAGAATGTCTCCTATTTTTAGGTTTTAAATCAAAACCATAATTGTATGTTTTAAGTTCGCAATGTCTCCTATTTTTTTAATCAAAATGCTAATCCTATGCTTTTTTATGGAATGTCTACTATTTTTTTATTTTTAAATGAAAACCCTAAACCTATGTTTTCTTTATGAAATGTCTACTTTTTTTATTTTTCAATCAAAACCCTAAACCTATGTTTTCTTTTCAGAATGTCTCCTATTTTCCAATCAAGACACTAATCTTTTTGTTTTTGGAATGTCTCCTATTTTTTTGTCCTTGAATAGAAAAACCTAATCATACACTCTCTTTTCGGTTTTGAATTAAAACTCTAATCATATGTTTTCAGTTCGCAATGTCTCATATTTTTTAATCAAAACCCTATTCCTATGTTTTGTTCAGAATGTCTCCTATTTTTTAATCAAAACATTAATCATATGTTTTCTTTATGGAATATCTAGAATTTTTTTTATTTTTCAATCAAAACACTAAACCAATATTTTTTTCTTTTCGGAATGTCTCCTATTTTCCAATCAAAACCCTAATCCTTTGTTTTCTTTTCGGAATGTCTTCTATTTTCCAATCAAAATTCTAATTCTTTGTTTTCTTTTCGGAATGTCTCCTATTGTTTTGCCTTGAATCAAAAAACCTAATCTTGCATTTTCTTTTCAGATTGTCTACTATTATTGAATGAAAAACCTAATTCTATATTTTTTTTTCGGAAAGTCTCGTATTTTTTGGCCTTGAATCAAAAACCTAATCGTACGTTTTCTTTTCGGATTGTCTACTATGATTGAATAAAAAACCTAATCCTATATTTTATTTTCGGAATATCCTATATTTTTTAATCAAACCCCTAATCTGATGTTTTCTTTTCGAAATCCATCATATTTTTGAATCAAAAATCTAATCATATGTTTTATTTTTGGTATGTCTCCTATTTTGTTTTTTAAATTCAAAACATTAATCCTATGTTTTCTATTTTGAATGCCTCCTATTTTTGAATAAAAAACGTAATCCAATATTTTTTTTTTTCAGAATATCTCTTATTTCTAAATCAAAACCCTAATCCTATGTTTTTTTTCATAATGTCTCCTATTTTTCAATTAAAACCGTAATCCTATGTTTTCTTTTCAGAATGTCTCCTAATTTTCAATCAAAACCCTAATCCTACGTTTTCTTTTCAAAATGTCTCCTATATTCTCTTTTCGGAATGTCTCCTATCTTTCAATCAAAGCCCTAATCCTATGATTTTTTTTAGAATTTCTCCTATGTTTTCTCCAGCGGTGACTAAGTCTGAAATTATATCCTCACTTCCGGTACACCTAAGTAAAATTAAGGAATAACATATTGAAAACACCACCATTTCAATATAATTTAAGAATAAGTTTAAGTTAGCGTTCACTTGATTTTGGATTTGTTTAGCACGGTTTCGTGTAAATGGTCCTTCATATGCTTCCTCTTCTATACCAGCTGAAGTATTACCATCCGTAGGTGGTGTAGTTGGTATGGGAGTGATGTCCTCATCATTATGTTTCGCAATGTCTCCTATTTTGTGGAATGTCTCCTATGTTTCCGTTTTCAATAAAAAAACCAAATCCTTTATTTTCTTTTCGCAATGACTTTATTTTTTGGAATCAAAACCCTAATCCAATGTTTTCCTTTCAAAATGTGTGCTAGATTTTAATAAAAACCCTAATCCAATGTTTTATTTTCAGAATGTGTCCTATTTTTTTGTTTCAATCAAAAACCTAATCTTATGTTTTTTTATTCAGAATGTCTGATATTTTTGAATCACAATCCTAATCCTATATTTTCTGTTGGGAATGTCTACTTTTTTTTAATCAAAATCCTAATATTATTACTTCTTTTGGGAATATCTCCTATTTTTTAATCGAAATCCTAATATTATTATATTTTTTGGAATGTCTCCTATTTTTCAATCAAAATCCTAATATTATTATATTTTTTCTGGATTTCTCCTATTTTTTATTTTAAATAAAAACTTTAATCCTATGTTTTCGTTTTGGAATGTCTCCTATTTTGAATCAAAACCCTAATCCTATGTTCTGTTTTTGGATTGTCTCCTATTTTTGAATCATAACCAAAATCTTAGGTTTTATTTTCGGAAGTTCTCCTATTATTTTGTTTCGAATCAATGGAAAATTACTATTTACCCCTCATAAATTTCAAATATTCCTAAACAGCCCCTCCAACTTCGCAAACCCTGGACAACCTTTCCGTTATTGTTTAAGTTCCCTTTTACCCCCTACCGTTCACTTCAAATGGGTCCATGTTATGAAATTTCATTTTTTCCCTGTAAAATGGTGGGAAAAAAACTGCCCAATCACATCATGTCCGACCTTTATACATACAATTTTGCATATTTTTGCCTTTTTGTTTTCTTTTTGTCAAACAAAGTTTAGAAGGCTCATCACATCTTCTTCTTCTTATTCTTCTTCTTCTTCTTCTTCTTCTTCTTCTGCTTCTTCTTCTTCTTCTCATTTTGTTTGTTCGATTTGAATTTTGCCGGTTTCCTGATAAAGTGAGAATTTCTTCGATTAGAGTGCTAATGTTCACGGCGCTGACTTCTTGGGGATCGGTGTTAGTTGAGATATGTGAGTGATGGGTATCGATGTTTTTCTTGTCAGGGTGAAGTTTATCACACCCGATGGATATAAAATGGTTTGTCCAATAGAAAAAGAGGTTAACTTACAGTGAATGTGTCACATGTACTTCATCTTCAAATGCGTTGTACTCGATTTTGTTGTCAAGACGGATGATGTGCCATTGTTGAATCCTATTGAAACAAGTTCCTTTCATTGTAAAGTTCTTATTTTTATGTTTATCTGGTTGTATAAGTTAACTATTGTTTAATTGTGTAAGTATATGTTTAAATTATTACGTTTAAATTTAAACATTGTCTTCTCCATTTAATTTCTTTCGTCTATGTTTAAATATTTGTGTTAACATTTAACTTTTTACTTTATCATTTAAACACTTTACGTATCTGTATTAAAATATTGATCTTTTTCATTTAAACGGAAGTGTTGGCAGGTGGCAGATGGTGTGTTTATGGTATCCCGTGCACAAGAATTAATGATGCCATTAAATTTTCTAAAATTTAATATAAAAATTGGAAGACCCCTTCCTCGTTATCAGTCAAGCTCTGTCCCCCGTGCGTTTTCTTTTTTTTTCTTGGATCTAAATCATCAACCGGCTTGTGGACTTCACATCATAAATAAGAAGGAAAACTCTTTCCCCTGGACACCCTCTCGTCCTCGTCCTCCTCTGCTTCTTTTCGGATGAGTTTCTTCTTCATGTGTCCAAAATATTTGCTTCACACCATAAAGGATGTCTCATGATCATCCTCTTCTGGAGAATCAATCAGCCGCAATCACGCAACAAGTTAAACTATCTTTTCTTGCCCAAGTCAGAATGCCCGCATAATTGCCTGAATACGGAGGATTCTCCAGCAGAGGATGACGGGCAAGCAATTAAGCGGGCATTTTGACTTGAGCAAGAAAAGAAAGTTTTCACTTATTGCTTAATTGTGGAGGATGACCGTGAGTCATCCTTTAAGACAGAGTTAATGTTGATCACTTGAGAATTATTCATATCCTTTAAAAGCTTTTCTTTACTACGCAAACATCATTGTCTACGTTTAACTGTCTCACTCTTCATTTAACTTCTAATATTATAGTTTAAATATAATTTCTCCTATTTAAATATTATTGTCTTTGTTTAACCTTGTTTAATTGTTCGTGTTCTATGTTGTACAAGTTCAAGTTGATGCGCATGTTATGCAACCGTCGCGAGCAAGCGAACAAATGGGAGACCTACTTATACTCGAACAAACAAAATTATTTGAGTACTTTTGATATTTAAACATAGACATTCTCTCTTAACGTTGTACTTAAACATTTTGAGAAACAAAAATGGCATTGTAAATAAACAAAATGTTAAACAAAAACGCTTATTATTTGAACAGTGACAACGGTATTTAAACCAAAAACAATGATATTTAAACAGTGAGACAATTTTGTTAGCACAGGTAAACTTAGAAATGAAACAATGAAAATGATATTTAAACAACATCAGTTATAATTAAATGAGATACAATGTTATTTACACGGTATCAGTATCGTGAATAAAGGGGATGTTGCCATCGAGGGAAGGGGTGTCATTAGGCGTCAAGGGCGCATTCAATTTAAACAATAACATATATTTTTAAACAATTAAATCAAAATATTTAAACGGTTTATATATGTTTTTAAATGATAGACAAAATATTTAAACAGTGAACCGATAGTTTAAACACTAAATCACATGTTTTAAACATAAAAGCTTGAAGTTTAAATAAAGGCTCATGATTTATTGCCTCCTTTCCTTCGAGCTATAACAATATGGCTGCTATCATGGCATGCATTCTTCCCTTCGAGCGATAACACTAAATCACATGTTTTAAACATAAAAGCTTGAAGTTTAAACATCTCGCTTGTAGTCGAGCGGCCACTTGTGGGACGTCCTCCATCAGCCACTTGTGACTAGCTTGCGCCCATTCATAACAAACTTAGAAATCAAAAAATGAAAATGATATTTAAACAACTTTAGTTATAGTTAAATGAGATATAATGTTATTTACACAGTATCAGTGTCGTGAATAAAGGGAATGTTGCTGTCTGGGGAGGGGGGTGTCATTAAATGAATGGCGTTGAAGATGCATTCAATTTAAATGATAACATATATTTTTAAACTGTTAAATAAAAAAATTTAAACGGTTTACATATCTGTTTAAACTATAGACAAAATAGTTAAACAGTGAACCGATACTTTAAACACTAAATGACATGTTTTAAACATAAGAGTTTAAAGTTTAAACAGAGACTCATGATTTATTGCCTCATTTCCTTCAAGCGATGACAATATGGCTTCTATCGTCGCTTGCTTTCTTTCCGACACATCTCGTTTGCAGTCGACCGGCCGCTTGTGGGACGCCCTCCATCAGCCACTTGTGCGTCGCTTGCAGTTGAGCGGTCATTCCATCAGTTTGAAAAAAAAATTATAAACACACTACAAACTGATGAAATGCAGAATACTTCTTCGAGACAATGGTAGAAAACAAAGAAGAACTTCGAGACAAGGATGCCCAGCCAAAAAGAAAACCTAAAGAGGTGGAAAGAGAAAAAAAAGTATAGCCGACGCCAGTAATGATTATCTCTTAGGATTACCCCTTGTCGGTCACTTCAAGTGGGTCCATGTTATGAAATTCCTTTTTTGCCTTGTGATGGAGGGAAAAATACCGTCCAATCACATCATGTCTGACCATTATGCAAACAATTGTGCACTTTTTTTTGCTTGCCTTTCTGCATGTTTTTTGTGAAACAAAGTTTAGAAGGCTCTTTACATCTTCTTCTTCATCTTCTTTTTCTTATTCTTCTTCTCCTCATTTGGTTTGTTCGATTCTAGTTCTACTGTTATATTATGGAGAATTTTTGTGGTATTGCTAGATACAACGGCGAGGGGAGAGTGCTAATGTTCACGGCACTGACTTCTTGGGAGTCGGTGTTAACTGAGATATGTGAATTTTATCCCATTATCGAATCCTCCTGAAAATGAGTTTTTCTCTTTGTAAGATTCTTCTCTTTTATGTTTATCTAGTTGTATAAGTTCATTAGTGTTTAACTTTGATAGTCTCTGTGTAAATATTTTGCGTTTACATTTAAACTTTTTCTTCTTCGTTTAATTTATTTGTCAGTATTTAAATATTTGAATTAATGTTTAAATTTTGAAGTTATCATTTAAACACATTATGTCTCTGCTTAAAATATTCATCTTTTTCATTTAAACTGAAGTGTTGGCATGAATTCAGATTCTACGAGCGCTCCCGGTCAATTCTATGGCGACCATGACGGTGTAGGATGCCATCCTTCCTCGTCAGATCATTCTGAAGTATTGTCGTTGGATATCAGACAACATTTTGAAGGCGTTAAACATTTTAGGGATGCACTTCAAAATTTTGCGCAATTAAATTGAATTTTGACTTCAAATTCATAAAGAACAAAAAACACCGGGTCACTGTGGAATGTACTACCATTGGTTGTCAATGGCGCCTTCATGCATGAAAAGAATATAGTAAAAATACTTTCAGAATCAAGACAATCAACCTGTCACACACTTCTGGTGGTGGAATAGGATCGGCCTCACATCTGAAAGCATCCAAACAATGAGTAAGCGCACGAGTGATTCAGAAGCTCAAGGACCGGCCCTTGTACAAAGCCATCAGCATTCAGAAGGACATATTGCGGGAACATGGTGTTCACATTTCATACAAGCAGGCTTGGTTGGGTAAAGAGCATGCCCGGGTGGTTCTCGACCACAGTGACATCTCCAGCTATGATTTGTTGCTTTGGTACAAGGATAAGGTGGTTGAGACAAACCCCGGCAGCATTGTGATTGTGAAAAGAGACGGTGAGTGTTTTAAATGTGCATTCTTTTCTTTCAAAGTGTGTATTATGGGATTCAAGAGGGCTTGTAGGCCTCTGCTGTTTCATAATGGTACCCACCTCCTTAGAAAGTATCGGGGTACTCTATTGGGTGTCACAGGCAATGATGGAAACAATGGTTTTTTCCATGTCGTCTTCGGTATTGTCGACAATGAGACCGATGCCAATTGGACTTGGTTCATAGCCAAATTAGGTGATGCTTTATACGAGGAAGGAGATTATCATGAGATAATTACATTCGTGTCAGACAGGTCCAAGGGCCTTGTGAACGCTATTGCGAGAGTCTTCCCTTCTTCCCCACATACATACTGTCTTTAACACTTGGAGGCCAATTTTATGAAAGCCAATGTCAGACTTAGGAAGGCATTGAGGAAGGTGTGCTGGTCTATATACTTTCATATTGCATGGGCATCCACAGCTAAAGAATTTGATGATACTGTGAATGAACTGCAGGCCACATCACCTGAAGCCCATCATTGGTGGATTAATAAATCAGATATGACACATTGGTTGAATTATCTATTTAGAGGTGAACATTGGGGTGAGATGTATTCAAATGTCACAGAGTCATTCAATGCTTGGATCAAAGAAGCTCGGCATTTACCTGTGACGAAAATAGTCGACTCCATAAGGTATTCGAATGTTCATTTACACTTAAGAATTGGTCTTATCTTTTAACACATTTCAGAAATGTACAAATATCATTTTCTATGTTTAAATATATGCCTCATCGTTTAACTTATTGTCTCACTATTTAACAAAATGTATTTCTGTTTAACTATCAATGTCTTTGGTTAACCTTGTTTAAATGTTCGTGTTCTACGTTGTACAAGTTCAAGTTGATGCGCATGTTATACAACCGCCATGAGAAAGCAAACAAATGGGAGACCTACTTATGCCCGGACATACATTCAAAGGTAGAGATAATTGTTGAGGATAGCCGAAATCATCGTGTTGGTCGTTGTGTCGATAATCGTTATGAAGTGATTGACTAGTGCAGCAACTCTGTAGATCTTGCCATTAGAACATGCTCATGTCGCAGATGGCAAGTTTATGTTATCCCATACAAACATGCTTGTACCGCAATAATACAGACAGACACCAACGTTCATTGATTTATTAGCGCCTACTTCACCGTCGACAATTACAAACTGTCGTATAAGGAAGCTATATTCTCCATACCCGACGATGACAAGCCTATGGACGGAAATCGTGAACTACGTCTGTGACCGCCTGTGACAAGAAGGTAACCTAGGCATCTTAGACAAAAGATGATCGAGTAGCATTGCAGCCGTTGCCACGGCTCCGGTCACAATCATAGATCTTGCATTGAAACTGTCGCCGACTAGGCATTGTAGATAAACAAAATTTTAAAAAGAAACAAACTTAATTGTGTCCCAACTTTTGATATTTAAACAGAGAAACTCTTATTTTAACAGGTAACACATATATTTAAATAGAGACAGTGTTTGCTTAAACAAAGACTACTTTATTTTAATATATTATCCTATGTTGTTTTTTTTAAACAGAGACTACATTATTTTAAACTTAAACACTGATATTTAAACAATAAAATTGAAAGTTAAACAAAGAAAATCAATTACATAAGTATACAGACTAGTAAATTTACATTGAAAAATAATTTGTCATGTTCTTCGAAAACAATGAATTGAATTTAAATCTATAACGGCATCATCGAATTACATTTGAAAACAAACAAGATCATGGCAATTCTATTTCCCCCCAGTCAAAGACCCCCTTTCTCAGTGATGCCGGCTATCCTCCCTTCTTTAAGTATGCGGGCAACATACTTTAATCTTAGATAAGGGGCGTCCATTTGCGGTAGCCGTAGCTTTTCATCGTTGAGTAATTACTTGATAAACCGCATGACATAGATGGCGCAATCGACACTTCCTCTTTTTTGTTGTTTGATTTCCATGTCGTGGACTAGTGGGTACTTTGTGGTCACCGTCTCGCCGAACTCCATATCGCTACATGTGTCGAATAGATTATGCTATCGAGGTATACAATTTGAGATTAGAATACTGATTATTTACCGAACACTATTAGTTAAACTCTATTTAGCAAAGAAATTACCATTTCTAACGTGTATTTGTTGTACTCCATACTTTCGCATGAAGAATAATACATGTATTCTTGTTTGTTATTGTCAATGACCATGACATGGAAGCGGCCATTCATGATTATCAGGAGGATGACAATATCAACATTATGCAGCTTGCGCGCGGCATCTCTGATCATAACGAAAGTCGTGTCAGACGTGTCATCTGCTTTGGCATAAACAGAACCAGTGGTCGTGTGATGGAGGCGCGCTTCTTATAAAAATATGGTACTTTGCTCAGTGACTTTTGTATTATCATACGAAAGCGTCCATCACATCGTCTGAGACCATCTCTTTCCCCTCAAGCAGCGTGAATAGTTTGACCCGTGTGGTGCTGAGAAAATTATTCATCCACACGGCAGTCCTGCGTTTAAACGGTAACCAATATGATTAAATGACATTGTAAATATTTAAACTATATAGCAAATATTTAAACTCTATAGCAAATATTTAAACTATATAGCAAATATTTAAACTATATAGCAAATATTTAAAAGATATTATACATATTTAAACGGTAAGTATATAAATAAAATGTTAACATACAAATTTAAACAATAACATAAAAACTTCAAACTTACTTGTCCATAGAGCAGTTGAGGAAGATCCTTATCAACTCCTGCTCAAATTTGTTGAGGCGCGATTGTCCAACATATTTTTCTTCTTCGGAACAAAGTCTTTCTGAACTTTTTCATATTGTTGGTTGGCAAGGATCATATCTCTCGTTGCTTGTTCGGTGGCATTCCCTTGCCCCTCATCAACAGCTATTTTGGGATCATCATGCGACACTATTGTTGATGGTTGTCGGTGTTCAGCACCAACAACATCATCCTTCGACGCGGGCACGATGATAGCATTAGTCGAAGACATATCCTTACATGCTTCTTATTGTTGTGGGATTGTGTTTGTCTTCGATGTGGCACTGTCGGCCGCTGGTTCCACCATCACCATGATTTCTTTCACAATAGAGCAATGATCTTCTCAGCCGCGCCCACGGCAACAGCATCAACGGGAGACACACCCTTAGCTGGTTCCACCATGACGGGAATTTTGTTGACAATAGAGTCAATGATCTTATCAACTGCGGCAATGGCAACATCATCTACGATCTTCTCCACCATGACGGCCATGTGATCAACGGTGACTGACTCAGTAACAACATCGTCCGCCGATAGTACCGTTGATGTTTCATCATCAGTCAGTGGTGGAGACAGAGGCATTATTGTTTTCCTCTTTTTTGCAAGTCTCTTCAAATGTGGTTATCTTGGAATGGCCATCCCGATGCAGTCATCGTCATCAAATTCTGACGCCTCGTCCATCCCGGGTGCTTCATTTGCTTGGAGGGACGACGTAGTCGATTATGACCATCCTTCCAATACCTCAACCCGAGCGACAAGTAGAGGGAACTCGGTCATCAATATCTGGCACACCTGCAGAAAAGTTCCAATAATATCATCGCCTAGTGCCGTTGGAGGGCTGCCACAGTCGGGGGACTGGCAAGGTCGAGAGAGCTGAGGCGATTGGGGGACTGTCATTATAATGGTCGGGGGGGTGTTGCAATCGAGCGGGGTAGGGAAGGGCTTCTCTGGTGTCGAGAAATACGTGCTCGCATTGTTATGGAAGTAGGAGAACGACGTCGAGCGTTCAAGGAAGTGGTTGGCCTCTCATCTTGCCTTTGAGCAAGTGGTTCCGGAGCAATAGCATGCACCCAGCGGTTGCCCCGAACAAGTATTACTTCATCAGCATTTGCCGGGACTATCTCAGGAAACTAACATATGTAAACCAAACAATCTCTGCGAAATTATTCAGTTTAAACAATAACAAATATATTTAAACATTTAACTTATATATTTAAATGTTATCACATATTTTTAAACGGAAAACAAAAAATTTTAAACTTCCAAGAATACTTTTAAACGGAAAATAAACACTGTTAAACGCTAGATACTATATGTAAACATTAACTGCTGCTGTTAAACACATTGTTGATGATTTATTACCTCTTTTCTTTCGAGAGATTACTAACTGGTTTCTATCGTCGCTTGCTTTCGGTAACTACTTTCACCATAGCACAGCATAATGGGGTCTTACTGAAATGGACTTTCTTTCCAGTTCTGATCAGCTCGTAAAACCAGATGTTCAGCATGACCGAGCAATCCTTAATATACCATGTATTGGTCTTTTCCCCGTGCATCTAGCTTGCACTCGAGCGGCCGCTTATGGAATGTCCTCCATAAGCCACTTGTGCATCGCCTGCACCCATGCATATCGCCCCATGCCAGGTAGATCATCCTCATAATCAATGATCCAATTCAGTACTAAGCATGAGGTATTTGGGAAGAGGATTGTACCCATGAGGTACATCATCAGGACTTTGGCAAAATTTTCTTCTTCTCCCCTCTGTCTAACAAGTTGCTCAAGAGTGCTCTTGATGGAGTCTCTATGTCTCTCATAGTTTTTGATAAATACCTCTCTTAGAAAGCTAAGTGTCTTTTCTTCTTCTAAAAGATGACTGCATCTCCATCGCAATGCTGACCAAGAATGAGGGCCACATCTTCAGGCCTGAAACTCAATAGGCTTTCTCTGATCCTGAATTTATTAGTGCGGCCATCATACCTTTGCAATAGAGAATCAAGAAGGGCCCTCTCTTGGAATACAGCTTCCAGCTCAGTAAATGCTTCAAACGGTGTCCTTCGGATGATCTCCCAGTGGCGAGGGGTCATGTGAACTATCAATTCAGTCAAGGTCTCCACTACCGGTGTCAAGTAGCATCGCCCATTAACTAGGTTGACCGCCATAATCATAAGCCTGCGACAATAAAAACACATTCAGCAGTATTCACAAATTTTTAAGCGAAAATATAAGGTTTTAAACAGTAACCTCTCAATATAAAAACCGTAAGTCTATATTTTTCTTTTTTAAATGTCTCATGTTTTTAGGTTTTGAATCCAATCCCTAATCCTATGTTTTCTTTTCAGAATGTCTCTTCTATTTTTAAACAAAATACTAATCCTATGTTTACTTTTCCTAATGTCTCCTATTCTTTAATCAAATCCCTAACACCATGTTTTCTTTTCAGAATTTCTCCTATTTATCTATTTTGAATCAAAATCCTAATCCTATTTTTTCTTTTCACAATGTCTAATATTTTTCGGTTTTGATTCAAAACTATAATCCTATGTTTACTTTTGTGAATGTCGCCTATTTTTCAATCAAAAACCTAACCCTATTTTTCTTTTCAGTATGTTTACTTCTTTTTGGAATGTCTCCTTCGTTTTGTTTTTCAATCGAAAACCTAATCCTATGTTTTTTTTATCAAAATGTCTTCTATTTTGGAATCGAAACCTTAATCTTATGTTTTCTTTTATGAGTTTTTGTATTTTTTTTTATCTAAAACCTAACCCTATATTTTCTTTTCAGAATGTCTCCTATTTTTGAATCAAATCACTAATTCTATATTTTCTTTTCAGAAAGTCTGTTATCTTTCTGCTATGAATCAAAACCCAAGTAATATGTTTTCATTTCAAAATGTCTAATAGTTTTGAATCAAAACACTAAGAGAATGTTTTCTTTTTGGAATGTGTCCTATTTTTCTATTTTGAATTAAAAACCTAATCCTATGTTTTATTTTCGGAATGTCTCATATTTTTTAATAAAAAAATAACCCTGTGTTTTCTTTTCAGAATGTCTGCTATTTTTCTATTTTGAATGAATACCCTAATTCTATATTTTTTGTTTCGGAATGTGTCCAATTTTCAAATCAAAATCCTAATCCTATGTTTCATTTTTTTAATGCCTCCTAATTTTCTGTTTTTAATCACAACCCGAATCCTATGTTTTTTTCAGAATGTCTCCTATTTTTTAACCAATACCAAAATCTTGTGTTTTATTTTTGGAATGCCTCCTATTATTCGGTTTTGAATCAAAACCCTAATCCTATATTTTCTTTTAGAAATGTCTCATATCTTTGAATCAAAACCATAATCCTATATTTTCTTTTCAGAATGCCTCCTATTTTTGAATTAACGCCCTAGTCTTATGTTTTCTTTTAGGAATGTCTCCAATTTTTTAATCAAAACCCTAAACATAAGTTTTCTTTTAGCAATGTGTCATATTTTTCGGTTTTGAATCAAAAACCTAATCCAATGTTTTTTTTTTCCTGAATGTCTTTTACTTTTCAATTAAAATCATTATCTAATAATTTCTTTTCAGAAAATCTTCTATTTTTAGTTTTTGAATTAAAAACTTAATCCCATGTTTCCTTTTCGGAAGGTCTCCTATTTTTTAGTTTTGGTCGAAAACCCTAATCCTATGTTTTTGTTTCGAAATGTCTCTTATTTTGAATCAAAACCCTAATCTCATGTTTTCTTTTTGGAATGTCTCCAATTTTTTTGTTTTGAATAAAAACCCTAATTCTATATTTTCTTTTCGGAATATCTCTTACTTTTTATCGAAACACTAATCCTATGTTTTCTTTTTGGAATGTCTCTTACTTTTTAATCAAAAAACTAATTCTATGTTTTCTTTTCCTAATGTCTCCTTTTCTTCAATAAAAACCTTAATCCCATGTTTTCTTTTCGGAAAGTCTTCTATTAATCATTTTTGTATCAAAACCCTAATCCTTCATTTTCATTTGGGAATGGCTCCTATTTTTGGTTTTGACTGAAAACTATAATCCTATGTTTACTTTTTGAAATGTCTCCTATTTTTCAATCAAAACCCTAATCCGATGTTTCTTTTCAGAATGTCTTCTATTTTTTGGTTTTCAATCAAAACCTTAATCCTATATTTTCTTTACGGAATCTCTCCTATTTTAGAATCAAAGCACTAATCCTATGTTTTCATTGCGGAAGGTCTCATATTTTTAAATCAAAACTCTCTTGTTTCCCGGTTTTAAATCAAAGCCCTAATCTTATCTTTTATTTTCTGAATGTCTCCTACTTTTTTAGTCAAACCACTAATCCTATGTTTTCTTTTTTGGAATGTCACCAATTTATCGGTTTTAAATCAAGACCATATTCCTATGTTTTTTTAATGTCTTCTATTTTTGAATCAAAATGCTAATCATATGTTTTCCTTTCAGAATGTCACTTATTTTTCATTCAAAGCCCTAATCCTATGTTTTTTTTTGGAATGTCTATTATTTTTCAATCAAAACCCTAATCCTATTTTTTTCTTTTCGTTATGTCTCCTATTTTTGTTTTGAATCAAACCCCTAAATCTATGTTTTCTGTTCACAATGCCTCCTATTTTTCAGTGAAAACCCTAATTCTAAATTTTATAAATACTAATCCTATATTTTCTTTTCAATATGCCTGCTAGTTTTAGGTTTTGAATCAAAACCCCTTTCTAATGTTTTTAATATTGAAATGTGACCTAGTTTTGAATTCAAACCCTAATCCTATGTTTTCTTTTTGGAATGTGACCAATTTTCCTGTTTTGAATCAAAACACTAATCCTATTTTTTCTTATTGGAATGTCTCCTTTTTTCAGTCAAAAATTTAATCATATGTTTTCTTTTCAGAATATCTCCTATTTTTGAATCAATACCTTAGTCATTTGTTTCATTTATGGAATGTATCTTATTTTTCAATCAAAATCCTAATAATATTACTTCTTTTAAGAAGGTCTCCCATTTTTTGGTTTGAATAAAAAACCTTAATCCCATGTTTTCTTTTTGGAATGTATCCTATTTTTTGGTGTTGAATGAAAACGCCAATAATATGTTTTCATTTCAGAATATCTCCAATTTTTCAATCAAAACTCTAATCCTACATTTTTTTTTTTGGAATGTCTCCAATTTTTAACTTTTGAATCAAAACCATGATCCAATATTTTCTTTTTGGAATATCTCTTATTTTTTTAAATCCTATTTTTTTCTTTACCTAATGTTTCCTATTCTTCAATCCTAACCCTAATCGTATGTTTTCTTTTCCAAATGTCTCCCATTTATTAGTTTTGAATCAAACCCCCAATCCTATATTTTCCTTTCGGAATGTCTCCCATTTTCAGGTTTGAATCAAAACTATAATCCTATATTTTCTTTTTTTAATGTCTCATATTTTTCAACTAAAATAATAATCCTATGATTCTTTCCAGAATGTCTTCTTATTTTCAAAATGTTTCCCATGCTTCGGTTTTCCTGTTGGAATGTCTTCTATTTTGGAAACAAAACCCTAATGCTATGTTTTCTTTTCTAATTGTCTGCTACTTTTGAATCAAACCCCTAATTCAATGTTTTATTTTTGAAATGTGCTCTATTCCGCTGTTTTGAATCAAAAACCTAATCCTATATTTTCTTTTCGGAATGTCTCCTATTTTTGAATCAAAACCCTAATCTTATATTTTCTTTTGGAAATGTCTCCCACTTTTCAATCAAAATCCTAATCATATTATTTTTTTTTTTTTTTGAATGTCTCCTATTCTTTGGTTTGAATCAAAAAGCTTAATCCCATGTTTTCTTTTCAGAATGTCTCTCATTTTTTTGATTTTGAATGAAAACCTTAATCCTATGTTTTCATATCAGAATGTCTCCTATTTTTTAATCGGAACCCTAATCCTATAAATTTATTCTTAAATTATATTGAAATGGTGGTGTTTCTAATTTCTTCTACCTTAATTATACTTAGGTGTACCAGAAGTAAGGACATAATTCTAAACTTAGTCAAACAAGAAGATAGCAAGAGAGAAGCATTTGGAGCTATGCCACATGTGGGCCTCACACTCACGTGCACGTCCAAGAAGGAAATTGTGGCGATCTTCGCTGGCCCCATGGAAACAAAGTGAGATGTGATTTCCTTTTATGACAAATCAGCCCAAAATATCCCTTTTCTAAACCAACCTAATTTCTGGAAGGAAACAAAATCAAATCCTAATCAACTAGGATTAGTTTCTAGTTTATGGTTCTGTGATTGTTCGGATAGTAAGTCACAGTAAGTCAGAGTTCTTCAAGCTTCGGATCATCTCTCTCCAATGTACGGGTCGCATCCATCCCCAACTGTTCACAGCTAGTCATCACTCAACCTAGATCCTACACCGTGAAGATCGGGCCATCATTTAGACCTTCTTCTTCTTCACCAAGTTGGAGCCTTTCACCATAGTTTCACTCCGGCCCAAAAAATGTGAAGGGAAAGACCATGGTATCTGCCCCCAAGAAGAAGAAGAGAGAATACCCTCAAATAACCTAGATCTAGGATGAAAAAGTGGTTTTCGTGGTGAGCACGGTCATGCTTAGGTCGTGCTTCACCCCCTGATTATCTCTAGAAAGTCTAGGCAACTGAATCACAGAAATTCAGTATATGCATACCCCTGCTTTTCAAAGAGCACGCCTCTACAAGGAGCACACAAATCGTGCTTTTCTCCAGACTCGTGCTATAATGTTTCACTACAATAAATTGCTATAGTAACTTAACTGCAGTGTTATTGCTACAGTGTTATTGCTTCTCCTGATGCAAAATTCTAGGGATTATCAGGGGAGAAGCAAGCCTGTGCTCAGACCGTGCTTCACCTGTAACACTATGTTTTTACCTCTTTTCACACTGTAATTATACCAAAACCTGTTCTTTTGCACAAGAACCTAGTTTCTTGCATAAATACACAATAATACATATAGTAGCATCGAATCACAACAAATAAACACTTAAATACAAGATAAATACATGAAAAGGGTATAAAAATATCTATATGAATTGCACTCATCAGAGATTCCTTGGTATTGACTTCTGTGTTTCTAGGGAGAAAAGCCGGGAGTCTTTCATCAATCAGCTTCGATATCTGAACCATGTGGTGTTCTAGGTTTCTCACGGTAGCAATTGTGTTCCTCGTCATTTCTTCATGCCCTTAAAGACAAACCTCATTGTCCTTTATGTACCAAGTCAATAAAACTGTAAGCTCATTAGAAGGTCCCAGTGGAGGGGATAGTTGCACATTTTGTTGTGGATGCCTATGCTGCTGTTACGCCACTTGCCCTTGTCCGGGTTGGCCCCAGGAAAAATTCGGGTAATTCCTCCAACTTGCATTGTATGTGTTACTGTATGGGTTGTACTGATATCTTCTATTTTGCCCAACAAAATCTACTTGTTCAGTCTGCCCTGTATCTATATTAGAGGAACATGAATAACTAGGATCACTTTGGGGCCCCCAACTATCACAAGGAGGTCTAGAAGCCTAAGAAATCAGCTGCATAGCATCCAACTTCTGTGTAATTGCCTCAACCTGTGCTGGTAGAGTAGTAATGGCATCTACTTGATAAATCCCAGTTGCCTTCACCGGTTTATTCCTTTCAAAATTCCAATGATATCCATTGCTTGCCATTTCGTCAAACAAACTATTAGAGGCACTTGGTTGTTTACTGCATAAGGACCCTCCTGAAGCTGCATCAAGCATCTGTTTGGTGACACAGTTTAGCCCATTGTAAAAAATTTGGATTTGCATCCATTCTACTATTCCATATTGCAAGCATTTTGTCAACATCTCCTTGTATCTCTCCCAAGTGTCATGCAAGGATTCAGACTCCAACTATAGGAAGAAGGAGATATCACTCCTCAACTTGGTAATTTTTGTCGGAGGGAAGTATTGTGTAAGAAAAGTCTCGGCCATCTGCTTCCAAGTCGTGATACCCTTAAGGCAAGTAATTTAGCCATTGCTTGGCCCTTCCTTGCACCAAGAACATAAAGAGTCTAAAACGAACAGCATCCTTAGACACATTGTTCGCCTTGAAAGTATCACAGATTTCCAAGAAATTCTTCATGTGTTCATATGGGTCTTCATCCTAAAATCCATTAAACTAGCACATCTAATGCACCCTATTCCTTCCAAGTTCGGACGGGCAAAATCTAAAATACTTTGTTGTTGATTTCCGATAATTTCCGGCCCTGTTTTACTTAAAATTACTTTCCTCACTCTCCTTCGGAAATTTCTTCTAACTTCTGGATTAGGGCTTGCCAATGGAGATGAGGTACTTCCTGGGTAATACAATTGTTCCTTCACAAGATAATATCGCCAAAATTAGCTCAAGATTCAAAAGTGGGATAAGAAAAGATAAGAACAATGAATGATTAAATAAAAAGAAAAGAGATATATACAGATATGAACAAAATAAACAAGGGCTAAATCACCAGAATCCTAATTTTCCTAAAAGTTGGCAGTCCCCGGTGACGGTGCCAAAAACTTGATGTGCTCTCTACAAGTGCACAGATCATTATAAGTAATAGAGTGGTACCCTTTAGGGGATAGGTTTGTCAAACCTTAGGGACTGGACTTCTAGTACTAATTAATCCTTTAATGTCTAGCAAATTAAATGGTTGGTTGAAAGGTTAAAAAGGTAAATAATAATAACAAGATAAGGATGGAATCAATAAGTAGACTAGGATTGAGTTTTTTATAACAAGAGAGCAATGTCATGGAATGATTCCTATGTGCTCAAGATACTGACTTGAATCTAATGCCTACCAAGTTATATTCTAAGATCCTTGTGAATCCTCAAAAGCTTTGTTGCATCTACTACTCTCAAATACATCAAGGGGTGCAAGTGTAACTATGGGTTTCCATACGCAACGAGTTTTGCAACTATGCTAGGCAATCACAACAATGACAATCCACACATGTCAAGTTTTACATGAGCATCTACGCAAATCAAGCACATCAAATTATTCAAACACATGAAAAACACATGAATACATTAAATCTCCATAGGAAAAAGAAAACAAGTATTCAAAGTACCAAGAACAACATAGTTCAACATCCCGGGGAACCGTGGAATGGTTAGCCCCTCATGAATTGATACAACTAAGAAGAAGGAAAGAAAGAACTAGGGTAAGAATTCATGATCTCCCCTTTTACTAATCTCCTCTCAATTGTGCTTCAAAAGCTTCATGGATGAGGTAGCTCCACTTACTTTGAGCCTCCAACTCGACCTTGATCCCCTTATAGGTTGGAAAAGAAAACGTTATGGCGTGACCGTTCACATCTAAGCACTGGCGGAGCACGCTCATGTGTGGGCGTGAGAATTAGGGCAAACGTCATTGACTTAAACATGGTTGTGTCTTAGGCGTGCTCCTCCCTCTGATTTTCTCTAGAAACATTTCCTAGAACATCTGAGGGGAGGACACGATCATGCAAACTGCATGGAGACCATGCTTACCAACATGACACACTCGTGCTTAGCCCATGCTCGTCCTGTAATGCTTCAGAAACTGAAGATAGCAAAAATCAGGGGATCAAGCATGGGTGTGCTCAGCCCGTGCTTAGCTTAAAAAATTCCAAGGCAAAGTCCTTCCTCCTCTGTGACAAACAATAGAAATGCTTATGGTGATAGAGAGTAATGCAAAAACCCCGAACAAACCAATAATGCCACTAGAGACCAAAATTATCACGAACACGGCAACAGCAAAAACAAAAAGAAAAACAACAAAATAACATTACCAAAAAGAAAAAAGACAATGACTTGGGTTGCCTCCCAAGGAGCGCTTGTTTAACGTCACTTGCTTGACGTACCTGTTCATCCAAGGGGGTCATGAAGTAAAAACGCACCGCCAACTAGAAGAGGTGAATATTCTTTTCGCATTTCATAATGCTTCAACCAATGCCCATTGACCTTAAAAGTTCCCTTAGTGGGGTGAAAGATTTCAGCAGCACTATGAGGAAATGTCTACGTGACCGTATAAGGTCCTTACTAATGAGACTTATGTTTTCCAGGGAAAAGCTTCGATCTTGAGTTGAAAAGGAGACCCGGCTCCCCAACTTGGAATTGCTTATCCTTCCTGAGCTGGTTGTTATGAATTCTTCTAGTCTTCTCCTTGTATAATAATGAATTCTCATAAGCATTCAGTCTATGCTCCTTCAACTCATTCAACTAGTACTTCCATTTTTTCAGCACATCTCCTATGTTCAAGTTCAACAGTTTAATTGTCCAATACGATTGATGTTCAATCTCAATAGGCAAATGGCACGTTTGCCATAAACCAAACAATAGGGTGTGTGCTCAGTGGAATTTTTATATGCTATTCTGTAAGCCCAGAGAGCGTCAACTAAGTGCTCCGACCAATCTCATCTGTTACGATGAGTAGTCTTTTCAAGAATTCACTTTAACTCACGGTTTGTGACTTTGACTTGACCACTCGTTTGGGGGTGATATACAGTGGCAACACGATCATTAACACCATATTTCTTCATTACCTTTTCAAATTGAGTGTTGCAAAAGTGAGTTCCCTGATCACTGATAATTGATCTAGGAGTGCCAAATAGGGATAACAACTTTTATAAAAATTTAAATACCTCCCTTGCATCATTTGAAGGAAAGGCCTGTGCTTCTACCTATTTGGATACATAGTCAACTACCACTAACACATATCTGTTTCCATTTGAGATAGGAAAGGGTCCCATGAAATCAATTCTCCAAACATCAAAAACTTCACATTCCCTAATGGGAGTCTATCTCATCTCATCGAACTTGGATAAGTTTCCGCTTCTTTGACATTGATCACAAGTTCCAACAAACCTCCGAGCATCACTAAAAAGTGATGGCCAAAAGAACCCAGCTTCCAAAACTGATAGGCTCCAACTTGGTGAAGAAGAAGGTCTAGATAATGGCCCAATCTTCACAGCGTAGAATCTAGGTTGAGGGATAACTAGCTACGAACAGCTGGGGATAAATGCGACCGGTACATTGGGGAGAGACGATCCGAAGCTTCAAGAACTTTAACCCATTGTCCGAACAATCGCAGAACCACAAAACAGAAACTAATCAACACAAAACACCCAGAAGCGTAGAGCACAAATTAGGAGAAAGCCGAAACTTTCCTCTCATGAATCTGGGAGAACTCACAAGAACAATGTTTGTAAGACAACTCTTATTTCGTTAAAAATAATCAAAGTTCTATCATTCAAAAGAGAAGGTACAAGGCTATTTATAGCCAACTTAAACTTGGGATACAAAAAAACTATCTTATTAAAATTAGCTAAAGAATCAATCTAAAAAATAGAAAATGAAAATTTGCTAGGAGAACAATCTAAAAATAGGATAATAAAAATTGTTAGAAAATCAATCTAAATATGGGAACAGTATCCTGTAGTACTGTAGCAGGTGAAGATGGTTAGGAATCTCTCCACTCTTAATCTTGGAATATTTGATTTCTTGGTTAATTAGGATTTGATTTTGTTTATTTTTAGAAATTGGGTTGGTTTAGGAAAGTGATATTTGGGCTGATTTGTCATAAAAGGAAACCACATTTGCTTTTGTGTGCATCGATCCAGCGAAGATAGGCAAAATTTTTCTTCTTGGACGTGCACGTGAGTGTAAGGCCCACATGTGGCATAGCGCCAAATACTTCTCTCTTGCTATCCTCTGATTTTGACTAAGTCTGGAATTATGTCCTCACTTTCGGTACACCTAAGCACAATTAAGGTAAAAGAAGTTGGAAACACCACCATTTCAATATAATTTAAGAATAAGCTTAAGTTAACGTTCACCTGGTTTTAGATTTTTTTAGCACTGTTTTGTGTAAATGGTCCTTGATATGCTTCTTCTTCTATACCAGTTGAATTATTACCATCCGTAGGTGGTGTGATGTCCTCATCAAAAACCTTCTCGGCTGTACGATTTGCATTAAGGTGACCTCCTACTGTTCCTGAATGACAATGCTTCAAAATTTCCCATCCCTCATCATGTGAGACATAACGATGCACCACCAGGTCAGCACAAAGCTTGTATAAAAAGGGGTCCTCCCAAAAATAATGTTTGACATTGGATAATAATTTCTTTATCTACTAGTATGAGAACTGCGAGGGGATGATTTGTCCCACTAGGTAGTTTACAAAATCGACAAACCAAGGGTAGGTCTCTTTTGGACCCAGTAAAGATGTTCTTCAGCGAAGAGGTCATTAATCCTTGGGTGTCTGCTATCATCTCCATCAGTGTGTACAAGACACAAAAGTTGATTAGCCACCATATTTTTTGAACCCTTCTTGTCCTGAATTTCCAAATTGAACTCTTGTAACATAAGTATCCATCTAATCAGCAGAAGTTTTGTATCTGTCTTGGCAAGGAGGTATCTGATTGCTGCATAATCAGTATACACTATGACTTTAGAGAGCACCAGGTAGGATCTGAACTTATCAAAAGAGTAGACTATAGCTAACAACTCTTTTTCTGTCATAGTGTAATTCCCTTCAGCTGGCTTCAGAGTTTTGCTCACGTAGTAAATTGGATGGAATTGCTTATTATGCCGCTGTCCCAATACTATTCCAACTGCCCATCACTTGCATCGCACATGAGTTCAAAAGGCTGATCCCACTCGGGCGCCTTCACGATCGGTGCTTTGACCAACTTCTCCTTTAGTATCTAGAAGGCTGTGAGGCATTCCTGATTAAAAATGAAAGGTGTGTCCTTCTCCAAGAGTTTCGTCATTGGCTTGGATATTTTTGGGAAGTCTTGAATAAATCTTCTATAAAATCCAACATGACCAAGAAAACTTCGAACATCCTTCGTGGACATAGGTGGGGGAAGATTCGCAATCGTGTTGAGTTTGGCTTTGTCCACCTCAATTCCCTTACCAGAAATTTTGTAACCCAACACAATCCCCTCTCTTACCATGAAATGGCACTTCTCCCAGTTCAGCACTAAATTTGTCTCCTCACACCTTGAAAGGACACATTTTAGATTTTCTAAACACCCATCAAAAGAATCCAAAAAGAAAACTTAGAATTAGGAAAAATAGGAGACATTCCTTAAAGAAACTATTGGATTAGGGTTTTGATTGAAAAATAGGAAACATTCTGAAAAGAAAACATAATATTAGGGTTTTGATCCAAAACCAATAAATAGGAGACATTCCATAAAAAAAACATAATATTAGGGTTTTGATTGAAAAATTAGACATTCCGAAAATAAAACATTAGATTAGGGATTTGATTCAAAACTAATGAATAGGAGACATTACGAAAAGAAAACGTAGCATTAGGGTTTTGATTCAAAAATAGGAGACTTTCCGAAAAAAAACCATTGGATTAGAATTTTGATTCAAAACCAATAAATAAGAGACATTTCAAAAAGAAAACATAGGATTAGGGTTTTTATAAGAAAATAGGAGACATTACGAAAAGAAAACATAGGGTTAGGGTTTGGAATAAAAAATATGATACATTCCGAAAATAAAACATAGGATTAGTGCTTTGATTCTAATGCGAAAAATTGAAGATATTCGAAAGAAAACATAGAATTAGGGTTTTAATTAAAAAAATATTAGAAATTCCGAAAAGAAAACATAAGATTAGGGTTTTGATTAAAAAAAATAGGAGGCATTCCAAAAAAAACATTGCATTAGGCTTTTGATTAAAAAATCAAAAAATAGGAGACATTCCAAAAAGAAAGCATAGGACTAAGGTCTTGATTGAAAAATAGGAGACGCTACGAAGGAAGACATAGGATTATTGTTTTGATTCAAAACTGAAAAAATAGAAGATGTTCCAAAAAGAAAACATAGGATTACAGTTTGGATTGAAAAACAGGAGAAATTCCTAAAAGAAAACATAGAATTAAGGTTTTGATTAAAGACAGAAAAATAGGAGACATTCTCAAAACAAAACATAGGCTCAAAAACGAAAATAGGACACATTCTGAAACACAAACATAGCATTTGGGTTTTGATTCAAAACTGAAAATAGGAGACATTCCCAAGAAAACAAAGTTTTAAGGTTTAGATTCAAGAATAGAAGACATTATGAAAAAGAAAACTTAGGATTATATTTTTGATTGAAAAGCGAAAATTAGGGGACATTCCAACAAAAAAACATAGGATTAGGGTTTTGATTAAAAAATGGGTGACACTCCAAAAAGAAAACAAAGGTGATAAGTGATTGTGTGTTAAGAATGTGAAGTATTCTTTCCTTACGATGAGCATGACTTTTATCAGGTTTAAGCGCTAATACATGTGTATTTGTGTTCTTTTGCGCATGTAGGGTTGTGAAGCTAAGTATTAAGAAAAGAAGCCAAAAGTAAATCGTGAACGCACTATTTAGTGGAATCTTGGAAGCAACAAACGCGAAGACACAAGTGGGGCTCTAAGATACGTGAATGTGTGCCAACCTCCATATATTCAAGCCATTACAATGAGTTGGAGGGGCACGAAGGCAAGCACATTTGCGTATCCCAATTTGTGCAATGATAGCAAGATCTTCACCAATGAACCCGTTTATTGAAGAAGCGACGCGATCTACGACATAAACGTGTGCCCGTTTATGTTGCCTCGATGAAAAGTGGATTCGGGAGTATTTTTGGCGGGTACTGTAGCAGGTTACTGTTCACAGCCACAGCCGGCCGAAAATCAGAAATCCAGAGAATTCACACGGGCGTGTGGAAAATCACACACCCCTGTGGAAGTTCCACAAGGGTGTGCGGAACATCCACAGGCCCGTGTGGATGCCCGATTCCAGCCTATTTAAAGCTGTTTTTCAGCCTGATTTCAGCATTCTTTTCTCCATCTTTTCCCCAACTTGAGAGAGGGCGGCGGCTAGAGTTTTGAGAGGTATTGGCTAGGGATTGGAAGAGGTTCTACGGCTCTAACATCACGCTCCATTTGGAAGAAGATTAGTGGGAGAGCTTTCGTCGGCACAGATCTGGTGAGGTGTATCCTAGGCCAGACAAAGGGACCCTTGGACGAGTAGAGGCTTCTCCACAAGACCATCGTCACGACTATCGAAGGGGTTTTTCTATAGATTACTTGTTTTTACATTCGATTTCATTGATTGTAACTAGCTCCATGGAGAGGTAAACCCCTAGTTGGTACTTGGATTTGTGAATCCTAGGATGTATTTGTTTCATTCAACTTTGTTGTTATGCTTTCATTAATTGATGTTTTATTTGAGTTCCAATCTTGAATGCTTGATTGATTGAATGCTCCCTTAGAGTAACACTAGGGTTGAGAGTTCACCTTGGTAACCCTTGTGAGTGAGTGACACACCACGAGAGTTAGACAAAGCTAAATTGGAGAGGGTCGAGAGGGTGAGTCGAGAGGTAGCAGAACGTCCCCTTTCCCCTCTGGTGTGATTTATCTTACCTCCATTTCCTTAAGTTCTATAAGGTCATAGTAGAGTAAATGGGCTAAGGGATGGCCTTCCGCTAGGGCTTAGTTGCAGAGGCAACGTAGTGAAGCATTGAAGTGATTTTAGCACCTAGGGCTTAATTGTGACTAGGGACCTTCCGCCTGGACCAAAGGGTTAGGTCTACATCTAGGAAGAGGATTTAACACTTGGAATCCCTAGAACTCATTGTGATTCTATACGAGTGTGAGGTTGAGAGATTATTCAATTTCTCCTCTGCGACATGTATAGAGTTAGGCATGGTTGGCCTTAGATTTGAGACCATGTATTGAAGGATCTCCATGACTCATTGATGCATTAGTTAGAAAGCATAATAATTGGTTTTCCACTTGAAGAATAATCCTAGGTGGAACAATATCCGAGTACCCCATTTACATCAATTGCCTTTTTCCTCTCAATTATTGTGCCTCTCTCTCTTATTTCTTTTATCTCTTTTTATATCAATCTCATTCATCATACCATCGATTTATTCTCATCATAGTTAGATAGCGATCGTTGTGTTTCTATTCATTATTCCCTGTGGATACGATACCCACTCACCTGGGATTTATTACTTCGACACCCGTGCACTTGCGGTTTTCACGCATATTCAGTCATGTAAAAAGGATTAGGGTTTTGATTAAAAACCAAAAAATAGGAGGCCTTTGAAAAGAAAACATATGATTAGGGTTTTGATTAAAAAATAGAAGACATTCCAAAAAGAAAACTTACGATTAGGTTTTTGATTGAAAACCAAAAATTGGGAGACATTCTAAAAAGAAAACATAGGATTAGGATTTTAATTAAAAATAGGAGACATTCCGGAAAGAAAATATAGGATTAGGGTTTTGACATTCCAAAACAAAAAACATAGGATGAAAGTTTTTATTCAAAAAAGAAAGATAGGAAAATTCATAAAAGAAAATATAGCATTTGGGTTTTGATTCAAAACCGAAAAATAGGAGACATTAAAAAAAAACATACAATTAGAGTTTTGATTCAAAATTTGAAGACATTCGAAAAAGAAAACTTATTATTAGGTTTTTTATTGAAATGGGAAAATCAAGAGACATTAAGAAAAGAAAACGTAGGGTTGGGATTTTGATTGAAAAATAGGAGACGTTACAAAAATAAAGCATTGGATCAGGGTTTTGATTAAAAAATAGGAGACATTCTAAAAAAAATATAGGATTATGGTTTTGATACAAGAACGATAAAAATAGGAGGTGTTCCATAAAGAAAAATAATATTAGTGTTTTGATTGAAAAATAAGAGACATTCCGAAAAGAAAACACTGGATTACGGTTTTAATTCAAAATAGGATAAATTATGAAAAGAAACCATAGGATTAGAATTTTAATTCAAAACTGATAAATAGGAGACATTTGGAAAACAAAACATAAGATTAGGATTTTGATTAGGAAATAGGAGACATTACGAAAAGAAAACATAGGATTAGGGTTTTCATTCAAAAATATGAGCCATTCCAAAAAATAAAACATAGGACTAGGTTCTTGATTCTAGTGGAAAAAATAGGCGACATTCTGAAAAGAATACATAGGATTAGGGCTTTGATTCAAAAATAGGAGACATTACGAAAAGGAAACATAAGATTATGGTTTTGATTCAAAAATAGGAGGCATTTCGAAAAAAAACCATAGGATTAGAATTTTGATTCAAAACCGATAAATATAAGACATTGGAAAAGAAAATATAGGATTAAGGGTTCGATTAGAAAATAGGAGACATTACGGAAAGGAAACATAGGATTAGGGTTTTGATTGAAAAATATGATATATTCTGAAATAAATATAGGATAAGAGTTTTGATTCTAATGTGAAAAATAGGAGACATTCAAAAAACGAAATATAGGATTAGGGCTTTGATTAAAAAATAAGAGACATTCCTAACAAAAAAAAATAATATAGGATTAAGGGTTTGATTGAAAAATAGTAGACATTACAAAAAGAAAACATTGGATTATAGTTTGATTAAAAAATTAACAAATAGGAAACATTCAAATAGAAAACATAGGATTATGGTTTTGATTGAAAAATAGGAGACATTACGAAAGGAAGACTATAATAATTTCAATTAAAAAAATATTTTTATCATAAATTTTTTTAATATTTATTTAATTTTATTACTTAAAAATATTTTTATAATTAAATTTAAAGATAATTAGTTTGTTAAATACTTTTTAATTAAATATGATATGAGTATAATGGTAAGTGGATACCACTTTTTTTACTATATTTCAACTTTCAACAAATTTTTGCTAGAAATTAAAATGCCATAAAAGTGGCAACAATGTAAGTCTACTTACATGTAAGTCCAACTTTTACATCAAACCAAACATTCACTTACATGGAAAACCACTTAAATTACAGCTACTTATAGGTAACCAAAAAACTCGTTAGTCAATGATGGCCCACTTGTATGGCCAACTAGGAAAAATTTCTCTACTAAGACAGTGATGGATGGCTGGCACACATGGCTAGGCAGAATTTCTCGGCTAAGTCAGTGATGAGTGCATGGCTTGGCAAGCTATGCAAAATTGCTCTGGCTGAGTCAATGGTGGCTGGTTGACCTGGCGGCTAAGCAAAATTTCTCCGCTGAGTCAAATATGGCTAGCTGGCATTGATTACTAGGAAGAATTTTTTGGCTGAGCAGTAATGGCTAGTGAGCATGGCTGGCTAAGCAGAATTTCTAGCCTCAGTCAATGATGGATGGCAAGCACATACAGCTAGGAAGAATTTCTCAACTGAGTCCGTGATAGCATGTTGATACCTACGATTAGGAAAAAATTTCTCGACTGACTCAGTGATCCCTAGCTAACACTATTAGTTAGGCAGAATCTCTAGGTTGAGTCAGTGATGGCTTGGGGGCATGGCTGGCTCGGCAGAATTTCTCAGCTGAGACAGTAATGGCCAGCTGGCACGACAGGCGAGTTAGAATTTCTTGACTTTGTCAGTGAAGGCTGGCTGGCCTGGCCAACTAGACTAAATTTCTCGGTTGAGTCAGTGATGAATGGGGGGGCATAGCCGGATAGGCAGAATTTCTCTTTTGAGACAGTGATTGCTTGATGGACTCACCAGTTAGGCAGAATTTTTCGGATGAGTTGTACTTGCTGGCTGGCACTTCTGGCTAGGCCGAATTTCCTAACTGATTAAGTGATGCTTGTCTGGCACAGTAGGTAAAGCAGAATTTCTAAGCTGAGTCAGAGATGGCTACCTAGCATAGCCGACGAGGCAAAATTTCTCTGCTGTATTAGTGATGGATGCCTGTCACGGTAAACTATAAAGAATTTCTCGGCTGAGTAATGCGTAGCTTGATGGCATGGCCAGCTAGTAAGAATTTCTCAGCTGAGTCAGTGATGGGTGGCTAGCTGAGTTAATGATGGTTGGTTATCTTAGCCGGCTAGACATAATTTCTTGGTTGAGTCAATGATGGATGGAAGCACACAGGCTAGGAAAAGTTTCCCGACTAAGTCAGTAATTTCTCAGCTAAGTCTGTGTTGGCTTACTGGTACATCCGGCTAGGATGAATTTCTCAGATGACACAGTGATCCCTAGATAGCATGACAAGCTAAGCAGAATTTTTCGGCTTAGTTAGTGATGGCCGGTTGCATGGGCAGCTAGGCAGAAATTATTGACTGAGTCAGTAATTTCTCAGCTAAGTCTGTGATGGCTTGCTAGTACATCCGGCTAGGATGAATTTCTCAGATGACACAGTGATCCCTAGATAGCACAACAGGCTAAGCAGAATTTTTCGGCTTAGTCAGTGATGTCTGGGTTGCACGACCAGCTAGGCAGAAATTACTGAATAAGTCAGTAATTTCTCGACTAAGTCTGTGATGGATTGCTAGTACTTCCAGCTATGATGAATTTTTTAGATGACAAAGTGATCCCTAGATAGCACGATAGGCTAAGCAGAATTTTTCGGCTTAGTCAGTGATGCCTAGGTTGCACAGCTAACTAGGCATAAATTACTGACTGAGTCAATAATTTCTTGGCTAAGTCTGTGATGGCTTGCTGGTACATCCGGCTAGGATGAATTTCTCATATGACATAGTGATCCCTAGATAGCATGACAAGCTAAGTAGAATTTTTCGGCTTAATCATTGATGTATGTGTTGGGCGGCCAGCTAGGCAGAAATTACTGACTAAGTCAGTAATTTCTTGGCTAAGTCTGTGATGGCTTGCTGGTACATCCAGCTAGGATGAATTTCTCAAATGACACGGTGATCCCTAGATAACACGACAGGCTAAGCAGAATTTTTCGGCTTAGTCAGTGATGGCTGGGTTGCACGGCCAGCTAGGCAGAATTTCTCGCCTGGGTTAGTGATGGCTAGCGGGTCTAGCCTGTTATGCATAATTTCTTAGCTAAGTTTGTGATTATTTTCTAACTTGGCCGGCTAGACATAATTTCTCGCCTAAGTCCGTGATGGATGGCTCGCACGCTAGGCTAGGCAGAATTTCTCAGCTAAGTTCGTGATCGATTGCTGGTATACCCGAATAGGAAATTTTTTTTAACTGAATCAGTGATAACTTACTCACACAGTCAGCTAGACAGAATTTCTTGTCTGAGTCTATGATAAACGGTTGGTACACCTGCTTTACAAGAATTTCTCATCTGGTCAATGATGGCTTACAGTCATGGCCAGCAAGGCAGAATTTTTCAGCTAAGTTAGTGATGACTAGATGGCCTGGCCGACTATACAGAATTTCCTGGCTGAGTAAATGATGGTTAGCTGGCCTGGCCAGCTAAACCGAATTTCTCAACTGAGTTCATGACAGCGGCCTGACACGGACAACTAAGGTAAAATTTCTCGGCTGTGTTAGTGATGGATGGCTGGATAGGCAGAATTTCTCGGCTGAGTTAGTGATAGCTGGCTGGTATTACAGCTACGCAGAATTTCTTGGCTTAGGGATTGTTTTGTTATCTGTAAGTAAAATTACAGTGTAAGAAAAAATGTTGTATTTTTTAACTTACATCATTACTGTTTTGATTGTTGTAACTTGAAATACCGCATTTACTTTTTATTTGTTTAGTTTGATATAAGTTTAAAGGTACAGTTACCATGTAAGTGAGATTGTGAGATTAACCCATAATGATGATGATAATAATAATAATAATAATAATAATTATTATTAAGTAGTATTTGTAAAAATTAATTTAAATAAAACAATAATTAATTTAATAAATTATTATTAAATTTAAAAATATTTAATAGTTCTTTAATTTTATTACTTGAAAGAATTTATAATTAAATTTTAAAAATACTTACTCTATTAATTATTTTTATAATATTCTCAATTATAAAAAAATTTTATAATTAATTTTATGAATTTTATAAAAAATTTATGATAAAAATATTTAATTATATAAATACTAAATTAGAAAATTATATTATTTATTTAATTTTATTACTTAAAATGTTTTTGTAATTAATTTTGAAAATAGTATAATATTTTCAATAAAAAATATTTTAATAATATATTTTTTTAATATTAATTTAATTTAATTATTAAAAAAATTTATAATTAAATTTAAAGATAATTAGTTTATTAAATATTTTTTAACTAAATATGATATGAATATGATGGTGAATGAATAGCACTAGTTTAACTGTATTTCAACTTACAGCAAATTTTGATGTAAGTTAAAATGTTGTAAAAGTGACTACGATGTAAGTCTATTTTCGTGTAAGTGCAACTTTTACATTAAACCAAACACCCACTTACATTACAACTACTTACAAGTAACCAAACAACTCCTTAGCCAGTAATGGTTGGCCTGCTTAGCCGAATAGGCACAATTTCCTGGCAAAGTTAATAATGGCTGGTTAGCATGGCCGGCTAGGTAAATTTCTTAGCTGAGTCAGTGATGGATGACAAGCAATCCTAATAATAAAGCATTTCTCGACTGAGTCCATAATTTCTAGGCTGAGTTTGTGAAGGCTTACTAGTACACTCAGCTAGGAAGAATTTCTCAGCTCACTCAGTGATCCTTAGTTAGCACGGCCGCCAAAGCAGAATTTCTTGGTTAAGTTAGTAATGGCTGGGGGGACGGCCAACTAGGCAGAATCTTTCATCTGAGATAGTAATTGTTGGCTTATCTGCGTTGACGCAACAATTTCTATATAATGAAATTGAAGCTGAGGTATGTGAATTGGACAAGCTGTGGCACTGTGTTACATCTATTAGTTCTCTTATTGTGTTTTGTAAACCACTTTAACACAACCATCTCTTCAAACTAGAATGTATAAAATAGGTGACATTTTATTTAAGCTTTCACATTGTGATTCTCCATACCCTAATCTTATATGTTGGTTTTTGTAGGTTGATCTTTGTTTTGATCTGCTTGTTTTGAAGCTCAATGAGGTCATCTTCTCATACTATAAAAGCTATGTAGCATGGTGAATCAATATTTTTGGACTTCCCTTATACCATATACTGACACTTATCTATAGTGACGGTCAAATTCCGTAGCTATACACTATTTTTACTAATAGTACATTAAAACTGTTAGAATAGATAAGATATTTACTAACGGATTTTATTCTGTTAATATAGCTATTATTGTATTATGAATTTTATCTATAGTGACGGTCAAATTCCATAGGTAAAGATTATTCTTACCATCAATACTTCAAAACTGTCACAATAGATAAGATATTTACTGACTGATTTCGTTCCATTAGTATAATTGTTATTTTATTCTAAATTTTATCTGTAGTGATAGTTAAATTTCGTAGCTATAGACTGTTTTTACCATCAATACTTTAAAACTGTCTGCATAGATAAGATATTTACTGACGGATTTTTTTCCGTTAGTATAGATATTATTGTATTCTGAATTTTATCTATAGTGCAGGTCCAATTTCGTAGCTATAGACTTTTTTTACCATCAATACTTTAAAATTGTCATAATAGATAAGATATATATTGAAGGATTTTATTCCGTTAGTATAGTGACGGTCAAATCCATAGCTATAGAATAAATTTGACATTTACTAATACTACAAGAAGATGTTGAATTAGAAACTGTAATTTAGCAACAGACTTGTTATGTTACTAATTAGCAACCAATTAGTAACAGATTACTCATCCGTTTCAACTTTACAAACGGTTACGTCCGTTTCAAAATTTGAAATGTAAATGTCATCTATTGCTAATACGTTTCTATTTTAGAAACGGCTCATAACGCCATTTGTAAATTACCTACGGATTTGTATTCCGTTTGTAAGTTAGTAATGGATTACAAATTTGTTTCTAATATTAGCAATGGAACATATTTCCATTTGTAAATTAGAAATGGAAACAAACTTCCGTTGCTAAAATTAAAAATATTTTTTTTCATTTAAGATGATTATTTGAGTAATTGATAAATAATTTTTATGTATATGTATGAGTATAATCTTTGTTTTAAAATATATTATGGAGATACTTATTTATAGGATTAGGATTTAATGAATATTATTTCAATATTTTAAAATGTTGATTATATATATATATAGATATTTTATTTTTTTTGAAAAAAAATTATTGCTTTGAATTGATTTATTTATTTATAAATTATCTTAATAGTACACATGAAATATTAATTTATAATTATTAATTTAAATTTAAAATATATATTTTAAAAATATAATAACTATTTTTTAGATATAATTTTTATAGATTATTAAATCCTTTTATAATTATATCTTTTTAGGGTAAAACTTTTTTGGGAATTTTTTGAAATAACTTAGTTAGATAAACCAGACCAATAATTTTTTAAAAATAATTAATATATATATATATAATTAACAATTTAAAATAGATATAATAACTTAAACATAGAAACAATATAATAAGTTTTTTAAAAAAGTTACAATATTTAAATTTCCTAGATGTATTGACAATTTTGAGATAAAATGATTTTTAAAAATAAAATATGAATAATTAAAAGATAAAATTACAAACTGATAGAAGGATATGTTTCTAATTTTACAAATCGATAGGGATTCGTTTGCAATATTACAAGCATATATGGGAATCTGTTTGTAATATTACAAACGAACGAGGATCCGTTTGTAATTTTTTAAACGGATTTTTTTTTCAAGTTTGTAAAATTACAAACGGATCCTTCGTCCAATTGTAATTTTACAAACGGGTTAGGGAATCCGTTTCTAAAATTACAAACGGCTCATGTATATGTTTCTAAAATATTGGATAAATAATTTTATTTTTTTATTATATTTTCATTGGAAAAATTGTTTTTGTGGAATAAATTTTGATAATTATAAATTTTCTTAAATCTAGTCATGAAATATTAATTTCTAATTATTAATAATAAATTTAAAATTTATAACCAAAACTACTTAGTTCAAGTTGTTAGCGGCACTAAAAATAAGTCTCCCTTGTGGCGTGTGCAGTGATGAGGGATTAACTCACAAGTGATCGTCATAAAGACATATCGCCCTTTATATATATATATATATATATATATATATATATATATATGTCTATATCACTATAAGAAAATTACATTTTACAAACATCATTTTCCATTTCTAATCCGTTGCTTATTTACTTTAGCAACGAATTAGAAATAGAAATTTTCAGTTTCTAAAAGGGTCATTGCTAATTTTTTACAAACAAAATAGGATTCCATTCCAGACATTTGCAACAGATTTGTAACGAAATAAATTCTGTTTCTAAATTTTGAAAATTGCAACCGAAATTATTCCGTTTCAAAATCATTACTGAATTCTGTAACAACCGTTGTTAACTTCTAAAAGGGGTTAGGAATGAAATAAATTCTGTTACCCCTTTCAAATTTAACAATGGATTTGAACAGAATAATTTCCGTTCTAGAATGTGGAAACGGATTTGAAATGGATCTAGGGATGTTTTAAATTTATTTTTTGATTAGAAACAAAAAATAATCCATTGCAAATCCATTGCTAGAATTTATATATATATATATATAATTATATTTTCAAAACATATTAATGTGTTTCTAATCCATTGCAAAAATCCTAATTAATAAAAAAATAAAATATTATATTTATTTATATAATTGATATATACAATGCTTGTTGTAACAAATTAATTTTCCCAACTAATAAAGCTAACAAATAATGATTTCATTAATGCATGTAGAAAACAAATGTCCGAAAACAAAGTTTAACAAAAGAAACATACTAACAAATAACTAATAAACTACAACTCATTTAGATGGTCAATATCATGATCATCATTAGCTGGCTGTGAATCCAAAGTGAACTTTGAGCGTTGAAGACTCTGGCATCGAGCTCCATCATCATATCCTGCATTTGACGTAATATTTGTTCACGATACCGATCTCTCTCCTCCCTCATCTCGTGTAGACTCTGCTGAAGCCCCTTGTTATCATCCTTCATCTCATGCAAACTCTCTTAAAGCCCCTTATTTTTATCATGTAGCTGATCAATAATCTCATTCAGTTGTGTAATCTTAACTTGTAACTCCTTGGATGATGTACCTATAAATAAGAAGCAATTCAACAATATCGCATGATTGTCTAATATTAGCATGTAGGTCCATAAATGATGCACCTATAGATGAGATCTGCAATAATTAGGGATAGAAAATATATGCTTGGGAGCCCACTCCATAAACCCGACGTTTCTTTTCCCCTCCCACAGCTTGAAGGAATATATTCGCTTTGCCCACAATAGAAGGCTCATTACCCTATTCTTGTGTTTGTAATGCTTGATCCACAAGGTTCAATTAACGATCCTGCCATAATAAAATTGAGAAGTCAAATATTGTGATTAACATAATCAATTAAAAACGTATAAATTGTAAACAAAGTCTACTACTTAAATATATATAAATAAATTACTCATTCAAAACTCAAATACACATAATGAGTTATTTGATTTATTTACCTTGATGGCCTGAGCTCTTGCATCAATAAGGTCAGACATACCCTTCTTTGTACCTGTCGCTTCAAAAAGCTCACATGGAAGAGGCTCATGACCAAGCCTCGATCGCTACAATAATATAACTTATATTAACTTGAAATTATTGTTAGAAATATTATATGGAGAATAAAGTTATATTTATACAAATAAAAATGCATTAGCAATTTCTCTGCATGACATATGAGGGAAATGGAACCACTTGAGTGCCAGGATTTACCAGATCCAGGTCCTTCAACCTCAGTAAGACGGTTTGCAGAAAATTTCAAGCTTCGAGCTTTAAACTCCAGGGAATTCATACTTCATTCCATATTTGCCACACCGTGTTAATGGCATATCCTTTTTTTTTACCTTTTCTAAAGACACACATCAATGATCTATAACATTTTGCAGCTTTGCTTTGTCATGCCATCTTGATAATAGACAAAATTGACTCATCCCAGATGAAGTGTTTTGTAGTGTAACATGGAAATGAATACATCAACTACATATGGTAGATAAGTGATAAGTATCAAAACATTAAAAAAATTAATGAAATTGTCATAAATTTAAGTTAATGCTTGTTAAGTAATTAATTGATTAGATACTTAGTCAAAGTAATACCTCTAGATTAATTGAAATAGATGAGAAAAGTAGCTTAAACATAAGGCTGACGAAATGGTCAAAAAAATTTTGAGAAATGAAACTTATCTTTGCTCTTGTTTATAAATGAAGGTTTTGACCTAAATAATGTATTTGATAATCCTATCATTGATTGATTATGACAAGAGAGTAAGAGATTAAGCAATCAACTTCTCTAATAAAGAAATAAAAAAAAACAATACATATAATTTCTAAGTTAATGAAAGCAAAAGAAACAAAATTTATACATGCCAAAACAAACAACAAATAAATAACATTAATTTTTATTTTAACTAGTAGTTAATTAAAAACTTGTAATTCATTCCAATAGAAGTCTTTCGTCTCTTCAAAAATATTCTTCCAACAGTGTCCATTCTCATTCATCCTTTCCTTAAAGATAGATGTGATCTGTCGAGGACAAACATTAGAAGGATGAAAACTATAAACAAACAAAAACAATAACAACCAAGATAAAAGTTAAAAACAATAAACAAAATAAATTGCTTGCATCAAACAATTATACTTAAAAACTAATAAATTTTAAACTTACACTCCATTCACTACTTGTATGTGCATTCTCTCCAAAGTTATAGCATGTTCCAAATCATCCAATGATGATGTTGGATTTCCACTAGAAGGTGTAATTGGAAAACCACCATCATGAGTAGCACCTCCACTAGTACAAGGAGTAGAAGTAACATATGCTGGAATCCGTTATGTTGTTAAAGCTGAACCGTCATTATGGTTATCGTGCATAAAGGTAGTCTCTTGATCTGCAAGTAAAATGATATGTCTAAACTAATCTGGCATGCCTCTGTAAGTAGAACCTCCTCTACGACCTCCTCTCATCTTGCCTGAACAATCACTACCACATCAAAATATATACAAATATAATACAAGTAAAAATTAATACTATTATTATTATTATTTAATTTGATTGTTACCCATTTTATTTATAGATTTACCTTAATTCATTGACTATCACTTTAAATTTCTGCAAATTCATCATTTTCATCCCCTTCATTATTACTTTCTGATTCAAGTAGAGGCTCCTCTACACTCTCTACTTCTTCATCATCTATTTCAATATCTTCCCCATTTGAATCATTTAGAGATTGTTTTGCATCAAAGACATTGATGTGTATCAAAGGGGCTTCCATTTCATCTTGTTGAAAAGGTGCTTCACATGATACTAATGTTGTCCCAACAACTTGTTTAGGAAGCTCTACAATGGATCTAGCTTTTACTTTGAATGCTGCCCACAAATCAACTTTGTGACGCTTTAAGCTAGGGTACGTTGTATAATTAACTTGTGTTTCTTGAAGGGCAAGAACAAAGGGCTCATAATTCTTGAAGAACCACTTATGGTTAATGCCCACAAGTTTATATTGCAAATGACATTATGTTCCCGCATTTGGTATTAGATGAAACCAATCACATTTAAAAAAAATGGTTTGTTTGATTGGTAATCCTGGGTACTCTAAGCACAAAACCTTCCTAAATTGGCTGTAGTATTCATTTTTAGCTGTAGTATAGTTCGTACCCTTTATGCATACACCACTATTCATTGTTGTGCTATCTGAATTGTGACTTGTTGAATGAAATTTATAGCCATTCACTATGCATCCACTATAAGATTTATAGCTTCTCAGTGGTCCTTTTGACAAGTCCTTCAAGAATTGATTGGAAATATTTTTTGGAGGGATCATGTGTAAAATTGTAGAACCACATCGCGAATTCATGTTCTTATTTTTTATCAATGTGTCTATCTTCAATCTGCGGATACATTGAGCGTAACTCATCAACATAGATACTTCACATATTAAAACAAAATAAAATAAGTATAAAATTAAAAGCAAACCAAGCCTTGAATTTGAAAATAAATTGTCATACTTTATGAATGGTTGGACTTCTGAACAATTTAATAAAATGTATATCTATACCGTCGAATATTCTTCTTTTGTAAGATACTTGATTCTTGAATTTCCTAATGTCCTTCCAGGACATGTGAAAATTGATAAATTGCCAGAATATTCTATTATATCTTCTTCAATGTCAACATTATGTGGCACCTTTTAAAGCCTTGCTTTCACATGTGGTTTAAAATAATGTGCGCAGAATAATGATGCCTCCTCGATTAAGTAGGAATTGCATATAGAGCCTTCTACCTTAGCTTTATTTCTGACATTATTCATTAATATTCTTAGATACCTAAAAAGTTCCATTTGTATATGTCAAGTGATAAACATTATTTATATTAAGAGGATACACTAATAAATTATGTGTCTCACTTTTCAAATGGATACATCCTCCTATATTATACTTGACCCACAATCCATGCTTCATAAGCCAAGTGCATCGGAAGGTGTTCCATTGAATCAAAAAAGCTTGGAGGAAATATATGCTCAAGCTTACAGGGATTAAAGGAATTTCTTCATTAAGCCTTAACATATCTTCTTCTCGAATTATAGTCTAAGTGAGTTCCTTGAAAAAATTACTCAATTTTGTTAATACCAGCCAAACACATGATGGAAGTAGTTCCTTGAATGCTCTTGGAAGTAATCTTTGCATAAAGACATGACAATCATGGCTTTTCATACCAAAAAAACTTCAGCTTTCACATGTCAATACATCTACTCATGTTTGACATATATCAAATTGGGAATTTAAGATTTTGAAGCCATTCGCAAAGCTCAATTTTTGACTATATATCCAAAGTATAACATGCTTTAGGATATTTCCCCGTAGCATCAATTCTTTCTAACTCAGGTACATAATAAAATTCTTTCAAATCTTTCCTTGATTTAGCATTGTCTTTGGTCTTGTCTTTGACATTCATCATAAAATTAAATATGTTCTCAAACACATTTTTCTCAAACATGCAAAACATCAAGATTGTGACAGATTAGATTTGTTCGCTAATAGGGTAAATCCCAAAAAATGCTATATTTTCTCCTCCCAAAGTAATCTTAGCAATGTAGCTATTGGTCTCATATGCACCAGTATCTATTGCTCTTTTAGCTTAAGATCTTGTATTTCTTTAAGGATTTCTTCACTAGTTTGGATAGCGGGAGCCATTTTTGTGACCATTCTATTTTTCCATAAAGCAGTTTTGTTCTTTCTAAATGGATGATTAGGAGGTAAGAACTTGCAGTGATTATCAAACCATGATTACTTCCCACATCTTGTTAAAGTAAATGCATCTGAATATTCTTTACAATATAGACAAGCTTTTCTTTCTGCAGTGCTCCATCTAGACAATATCAACAATGCTGGGAAATCACTTATAGTCCACATGAGTGCAGTACGCATTTGAAAATTATTCTTTCTTAATGCATCATAGGTTTCAGCTCCAATTTCCCACAATTGCTTTAATTCTGCAATGAGAGACTGCAAATACACATCCAACATATCTTTCAGGTTTCTTAGGCCTGAAACTATCACCGTTAGGAACATATACTCCTCTTTCATACACATTGAAAGAGGCAAATTGTGAGTGACTATTACTGACCAAGAGGAATATTGCTGACCTAACTACCTAAAAGGTTGGAATCCATCAATGCACAACCCCAATCGCACATTCTAACTTTCTACTGCAAATAAAGGGTAGATGTTATTAAAATGCTTCCACGCAAGACAATCAGAACAATGGTGCATGGCCCTTTCTTCAGTCTCATGTTCGGCATGCCATCTCATTTCTTTTATAGTTACATTTGATGCATATATTCTTTGTAGCCTTGCCGTTAAAGGAAAGTAATACATTTTCTTGTATGAAATATTTTTTTTATATATGAGCTACATTGTCATCGATTATACCTGGGATGTTCACAAATTTTGTAACTCATTAGTTCACCGTCTCCTCCCCAATATATCATGCATCCATTAAGACAAGAATTAATTTTCTCAACCAGTAGACCAAAGCCTTGAACTAACTTCTTTGTGTTGTAAAAATTACTTGGTATTGCATTATTTGCCGGTAATATTTCTTTCAAAAATTGGCAAAGGTCATTGAAACACCTTTTCTGATAAATGATGTTCTGCCTTCATATTTAATATTTTTGCAACCACTAATAGTTGTGAGTGATTTTCACAACCCGGCCATCCTTCTTGGTTAGTGGCTCTTAACATATCAAACAATTTCTGAGACACTTTTGGAGGTTCATCCATAGAACTAGGTGAGAAATCAAGCCTTTCAACATCTATGACCATATGCTTTATATATATTATATGATGATGGTCTAACACTTGTAACTAGTTTAGCGGTCACACCCTATTCACCATGAGCATCATTATGTGACTCATTAGGCTCCATGGAGAATCCATCTGTAATAGTACTTATGAATCCATACTTCATTAGATGATATCTAACTGTATTTTCATCCAAATAGGCACAATTTTGACATTTACGATGATTATAGGGACACTTGATTTTGATTCCATCCATACATTTCTGGGTGCCTCTTTGCAAACTCAATAAATTCATGGATTCCTTGTAAAAAAATCAGGATTCAGAAACTCAATCTTTAAGCCTAGCATACGTCCAACTTCTTTCTGAATTCATTTTAATAAGCACTGTGTTATAAAAGGATGGAATCAGTGAACATTGTTTATTGGACCTCTAACAATTAAAATATTGTGTTTAAAGAGAAAACTGTATGAATATCGAATCATTGCTATATTGAACATTACAATTTCTAGTGATGGTTTAAAGCACCGGAATGGTTAATTGTTGTATATCTAGTGGCATGAAATATCATCAACATGTGACCCTATTATAGTTCATAAAAATCTATTATGTTTTTAAATTCATAAAAATAAAAAATACACAGCACTTACCTTTGCAATGTGCTTCACTTGAATAAATGTCAAATGCCAATATTCTAGATAAGACTAACCTAACACATCCAGTGGTATTAAAGAGAATTCAACTAATCGATAAGCTACAACACAATGTGAAAGTAAGAGATAAATACTTTTATGATTAAAATCATAAAATTAGCATGAAAGGTTAAATCATTTTTTCATCATTAAAAAATATATATGCACGTTTTGAATTGAATTACTTTGGTAGAAAATAAGTACAATAAATATAATGTTTCAAGACTTAAATGTATAAATGTTTCTCAATGAATCACATCCACTTAATTTTCTCTAGAGTTCTTTAAATGCTTAGTTGCTTACATCACTCTTGACATAAATATAGGAGAATGAAAATCCATTACAATTTAGATGCCCAATATTATGTTCAAGTATTCAAACATACTATATATATACAATATTATGTTTAAATATTCAAACATACTATATATATATACGAATATATTATGTTGAAACAAATGTTTGATTTTCAAGTTTCAAGGACTCACTAGAATATTATGTTTGATTATTCAAACATAATATATCTCTATACACACACACACACACACACACACACACACACACACACACACACACACACAAGAATTTATTATGTTTACTATTCATAATGTCTACTATTTTTCATTCGAAACACAAAATTTTTCTTTCTATTTGGATTGTATCCTATTTTTTGGAATGCCACCTATGTTTCGGTTTTCAATCAAAAAACCTTATCCTATGTTTTCTTTTCAGAATGTGTTCAATTGTGGAATCAAAACACAAATCATATGTTTGTTTTTCCGAGTGTCATCTATTTTTGAATCAAAACCCTAATCCTATATTTTCTTTTTTAAATGTCTCCAATTTTTCAATCAAAACACTAATCCTATATTTTTTTCGAAATGCCTGCTATTATTTGGTTTTGAATCAAAATCCTATTCCTATGTTTTCAATTCGGAATGTGTCCTAGTTTTGAATAAAAAATCTAATCCTATTTTTTCTTTTTGGAATGTCTCATATTTTTGAATCAAAACATCAATCCTATGTTTTCTTTTTGGAATGTCTCCTATTTTTAGTAAAGATTCTAATCCTATTATTTGATTTGGTAAGGTCTCCTATTTTACGGTTTTCAGTAAAAAAGCTAAATCCCATATTTTATTTTCATAATGTCTACTATTTTTCAGTTTTGAATGAAAACATTAATCCTATGTTTTCGTTTTGGAATGCCACCTACTTTTGAATCAAAACCAAAATCCTATGTTTTTTTAGGAATGTCTCCAATTTTTTAATCAAAACCCTAATACTATATTTTCTTTTAGGAATGTCTTCTATTTTTTAATCAACACCCTAAACCTATGTTTTCTTTTCGCAATGTCTCCTACTTTTCAATCATAACCTTAATCTTATTTTTTCGTTCCACAATGCCGCCTATTTTCTTGGCTTCTATTTTTCAGTTTTGAATCATAACAATAATCCTATGTTTTATTTTTGAAATGCCTTCAATTTTTAATTAAAAGCCTAATCCTATGTTTCTTTTCGTAATATTTACTATTATTTAATGAAAACCCTAATCTTATGTTTTATGTTTGGAATATCTCCTACATTTCAATTTTCAATCAAAAGCCTAATCCCATGTTTTCTTATAAGAATGTCTTTTTTTAATGAAAACCCTAATTCCATGTTTTCATTTCTGAATGTCTTCTTTTTTTTAATCAAAATACTAATCCTATATTTTCTTTATGAATTGTCTCCTATTTTTCAATCAAAACACTAATCCTATATTTTCCTTTCGTAACATACCCTAATCCTATGTTTTATTTTCGTAATGTCTCCTATTTTTCAATGACAACTCTAACTTTATGTTTTATTTTTGAAATGTCCTGTATGTTTAAGTTTTCAATCAAAAATGGAATCCTTTGTTTTCTATTCGGAATGCCTTCCATTTTGTAATCAAAACCGTAATCCTATATTTTCTTTTTTGAATGTCTTCTATTTTTGAATCAAAACACTAATTTTATATTTTCTTTTCAGATTATCTCTAATTTTTCAATAAAAACACATATTCTATAATTTTTTTTTCGTAATGTCAGCTATTTTTTCAGTTTTAAAACAAAACCATAGTCCTATGTTTTCATTTCGGAATGTCACATAGTTTTGAATCAAAACCAAAATCCTATATTTTTCTTTCGGAATGTGAACTATTTTTTAGTTTAGAATCAAAATCATTATCCTATGTTTTCTTAATGGAATGTCTCCTTTTTTTTCAATCAAAAACCTAATCTTAAGTTTTCTTTTTTGAATGTCTCCTATTTTTGAATTAAGATGCAATTCCTATGTTTTCTTTTTGAATAGTATCCAATTTTTAAATCAAAATCCTAATAATATTATTTCTTTTCGATAGATCTCCCATATTTCAGTTTTGAATCGAAAACCTTAACCCCATGTGATCTTTTTGGAATGGTTCCTATTTTTCCATTTTGAATGAAACCTTAATAATTTGTTTTCATTTTAGAATGTCTCCAATTTTTCAATCAAAATTATAATCGTATGTTTTCCTTTTGGATTATCTTCTATTTTTAGTTGTTAAATCAAACCCTAATCCTATGTTTTCTTTTCGGAATGTCACTTACTTTGGAATCAAAACACTAATAATATGTTTTCTTTTACTAATTTCTTCTATTGCTCAATCAAGACCCTAATTAGATATTTTCTTTTCAAAATGTCTTCTATATATCTGTTTTGAATCAAAACCCTAAGCCTATTTTTTTTTTTAATGTCTCTTAGTTTTTGGTTTTGAATCAAAACTATAATCCTATGTTTACTTTTCGAAATGTCTCCTATTTTTCAATCAAAACCCTAATATTATGTTATTTTCGGAATATCTCTTATTTTTTTTAATGTCTCCTATGCTTCAATTTTCAATCAAAAACCTAATCATATCCTTTCTTTTCAGAATGTCTTCTATTATGGAATCAAAACCCAATAATATGTTTTCTTTTTTTGAATGCCTTTGATGTTTTATTCAAAACCCTTATCCTATATTTTATTTTTAGAATGTCTTCTATTTTTTAATCAAAACACTAATCTTATATTTTCTTTTCGTAATGTCTGCTACTTTTCTGTTTTGAATCAAAACCCTAATCCTAATTTTTTTTCTTTTTGGAATGTCTTCTATTTTTTGTTTTGAATCAAAAACCTAATCGAATGTTTTATTTTTGGAAACTCTACTCTTTTTCAATCAAAATCCCAATCATATTATTTAATTTTCAGATTGTCTCCTATTTTTTAGTTTTGAATCAAAAAACTTAATCCAATCTTTTCTTGTCGAAACGACTAATATTTTTTAGTTTTGAATGAAAATCCTAATTCTATGTTTTTTGTTTAGGAATGACTCCTATTTTTTAATCAAATTCCTAGTCCTATATTTTCTTTTGGGAATATCTCTTATTTTTTGGTTTTGAATCAAAACCCTAATTCTATATTTCCATTCAAAATGTCTCTTATTTTTTAATCAAAACACTGATCAATTCTTTTGTAATGCCTCTTAGTTTTGAATCAAAACACTAATCCAATATTTTAATTTCCTAATGTCTCCTTCTCTTCAATTAAAATCCTAATCTCATGTTTTCTTTTCAGAATGTCACCCATTCTCGTTTTTAATCAAAACTTTAATCATTCATTTTCTTTACGAATTGTCTCCTATTTTTTGGTTTTGAATCAAAACTATAATCCTATGTTTACTGTTTGGAATGTCCATATTTTTCAATCGAAACCCTAATCCTATGTTTCTTTTCAGAATGCCGCCTATTTTTAAATTAAAATATTAATCCTATTTTTTGTTTACGGAATATCTGCATTTTTTTTAATCAAACCCTCTTAATTTTCAGTCTTTAATCAAAACTTTAATCATATGTTTTATTTTTGGAAATATCCTATTTATCGGCTTTGAATAAAATCCCTAATCCGGAATTTTCTTTTAGGAATGCCTTCTATTTTTGAATCAAAGCCGTAATACTATATCTTCTTTTCGCAATGTCACGTATTTTTCAATCATAACCCCAATCTTATGTTATCTTTACTTAATGTCTCCTATTTTTTATTTTGAATCAAAAATCGAATCCTATGTTTTTTTTTTGAAATACCTCCAGTTTTGAATCAAAACCATAATCCTATTTACATGTTTTCCTTTTATAATGTCTCCTATTTTTCAATTAAAAATATAATCCTATTTTTTTCTGAATGTCTTCTATTTATCGGTTTTGAATCAAAACCCTAATCCTATGTTTTCTTTTCAAAATGTCTCCTATTTTTTGGTTTTGAATCAAAACAATAATCCTGAATTTTCTTTTAGGGATGTCTTCTATTTTTAAATCAAAACCGTAACCCTATATTTCTTTTCGGAATATGTTCTATTTTCTTTGGTTTTAAATGAAGACCCTCATCCTGTGTTTTTATATTCGCAAAGTCTTCTATTTTTTCAGTTCTGACTCAAAATCTTAATCCTATATTTTTTTTTCAGAATGTCACTTATTTTTTAATTAAAAACCTAATTCTATGTTTTCATTCCGTATTGTCTTCTATTTGTCGGTTTTGAATCAAAACTCTAATCCTATATTTTCTTTTCATAATGTCTCCTACGTTTTTATCAAAACCTTAATCAAATGTCTTATTTTCAAAATGTGTCTTGTTTTTCAATCAAAATCCTAATCCTAAGCTTTCTTTTTAGAATGTCTGCTGTTTTTTGAGTTTGAATCATAACCATAGTCCTATGTTTTCTTTTCTGGATGTCTCATATTTTTTTTTTTTTTTCAAATCATTAATCCTATGTTTTCTTTTCTGATTGTCAATTATTATTTTTAGGTTTTAAATAAAAAAACCAATTATATTTTTTCTTTTGGAATGTGTTCTTTTTTTAATGTCTCCAATTTTTCAATCAAAATGCTAATCATGTATTTTGTTTTTGGAATGTCTCCTATATATTGGATTTGAATCAAAACCCTAATCATATGGTTGCCTTTCTTAATATCTCCTATTTTTGAATCAAAACCCTAATCCTATGTTTTCCTTATGGAATGTCTCCTGTTTCGCAATTATAAATCAAAACATTAACCCTATGTTTACTTTTCTGAATATCTCATATTTTTTAATCAAAACACTTATCCTATGTTTTCTTTTCAGAATATCTTTTATTTGTCCATTTTGAATAAAACCCTAGTCCCATGTTTTCTTTTCGGAATGTCTATTAGTTTTTAATCCAAATCCTAATCCTATGTTTTTATTTTCGGAATGTCTCATATTTTCCAATCAAAACCCTAGCCTTATGTTTACTTTTTGGAATGTCTTCTACATTCTATATTCGGAATGCCTCCTATTTTTCAATCAAAATCCTAATCCTATGTTTTCTTTTTTAGAATGTCTTATTTTTTAATCCTTCGTTTTCTTTCGTAATGTCTCCAACTTTCCAACCAAACCCTAATCATGTGTTTTCTTTTCAAAATGTTTCCTATTTTTCAATCAAACCCCCAATACAATTTTTTCTTTTTGGAATATCTCCTATTTTTCAATCAAAATGCTAATCCTATGTTTTCTTTAAGGAATCTTTCCTATTTTTCAATTAAAACTCTAATCCTATTTTTTTTATAATGTTTACTATTTATTGGGGTTTGAATCAACACCCTAATCCAATGTTTTGTTTTCAGAATATTTTCAATTTTTGAATTAATCCCCTAATAATATGTTTACTTTTCAGAATGTCTCATATTTTTCAATCAAAACTCTAATCCTATGTTTTCTTTCCGGAATGTCTCCTATTTATTAGTTTTGAATCAAAACCCTAATCCTATGGTTTCTTTTCGCATTGTCTCCTGTTTTTCGATTGAAACACTTGTCACATGTCTTATTTTTGGAATGTCTCCTATTTTTCAATGAAGACCCTAATCTTTTGTGTTTTTTTTTGTAATGTCTGGTATTTTTTGGTTTTGAATTAAAGCACAAAACCTATATTTGCTTAAAGAAATGTCTCATAATTTTGAAATAAACCCAAATCTTATGTTTACTTTTCAGAATATCTCTTATTTTTCAATCAAAATCCTAATCCTATGTCTTAATCTTAAAGTCTCCAATTTACCTATTTTGAAACAAAACCCTAATATAATGTTTACTTTTTGGGAATGTCAGGTTGAGAGGGTGAGTTGAGAGGTATCAGAATGTTCCCTTTCCCCTCCGGTGTGATTTATCCTACCTTCACGTTCCAAGTATTCTTTATGGTTACAATAGAGTGAAGAGCTAAGAGACGAACTTCGCTGGGACTTAGTTGCGCAAGCAATAGAGTTAAGCGTTGAAGTAAGCCTTATTATCTGGGGCTTAATTGTGACTAGGTGTCTTTCGTCTGGACCAAAGGGTTCGATCTATATTAGGGAATAGGGTTTATTAGTTGGAGTCCCTAGAGCTTTAAGCAACTTTACATAGTGTGAGGCATCGAGACTGAGAGATTTCTCCGGTGGGGCATAGTGTAGGGTTAGTCACTGTTGACCTTAGGTTTGGGACAGTGTGTTTTACGATTTCCACAATTCATTAAGCATCAGTTGAGAAACATAATGGTTGGTCTTGCACTTGAAACAATAGTCCTAGGGTGAGCAATGTCTGGGTGCCCCAATTTCTGTCGATCGCCTCTCCTATCTTTTATTTGCACCTCTTTTTCTTTTCTTATTTCTATTCTCATTGATTTTATTCACACCACTATCGATTGATCTTCATTCTAGTTAAATAACAATATTTGTGTTTCTGATCACTATTCCCTATGTACGACTACCTACTCACCAGGGTATTAATACTTTAACAAACCCATGCACTTGCGGTTCACCACAAAAGGGCATTGTCAATAATAGACCTTCTGAAAAGAAAACATAGGTTAGAGTTTTCATTCAAAACTGATAAATTAGAGACATTAAGAAAATTGAACATAAGATTAGGCTTTTGATTAAAATATAGTAGACATTCCGAAAATAAAATATAGGATTATGATTTTGATTGAAAAATTGGAGACATTACTATAAGAAAACATACGTTTAGGTGTTTGATTGAAAAATTTGAGACATTACTATAAGAAAACATGGGATTAGGGGTTTAATTCAAAAATAGTTGACATTCGAAAAAGAAAACATAGGATTAGGATTTTTATTCAAAATAGGGTGCATTAAGAAAAGAAAACATAGGATTAGCGCTTTGATTCAAAATTAACAGAGATCCTCAAACAAAAGATAGGAGACATTACTCTAAGAAAACATAGGAGTAGGGTTTGATTAAAAACATAAGTTAGTCTTTCCTTTTTTTATTATTATTGTTATTCTTTAATTAATAAAATCATAAAAATAAACCATGCAACAAAAACAAAAGGGGGGAGAGGTGCAACATTAGGACTTTATCGGATATCACCCATCCTAGTACTACTCTCGCCCAAGCTCGCTTAACTTCAAAGTTTTGATGGGATCTGGTGCTTTAGTGTTTCTATGATCACAACTGATAGAAGTTCACCTCAGTTAAAAAAGAAAGGATTCGGTTTTTGATTGAAAAATAGGAGACATTTCCAAAACAAAACATATGGTAAGTGTTTTGATTATAAAATTGCAGGCATTCAGAAAAAGAAACATATGATTAATGTTTTGATTAAAGAAATATACGATTATGGTTTTGATTCAAAATTGAAAAATAGGACACATTTCGAAAACAAAAACCTTTTGATTGACAGATAGGAGATATTCCAAAAATATAACATAGGATTAGGGATTTGATTCAAATATTGTAGGCATTCCAAAAATAAAATATAGCATTAGGGTTTTGATTGAAAAATGGGAGGCATTACTATAAGAAAACATAGGATTAGGGTTTTGATTTAAAAATAGTAGATATTCGGAGAAGAAAACATACTATTAGGATTTAGATTGAAAAATATGATATATTTCAAAAAGAAAATATAGGATTAGGGTTTTGATAAAATAATAAGAGACAATATAGTATGAGAAAACATAGGATTAGGCTTTTTTATTAAAAATCAAAGAATAGGGGGCATTTCCAAAAGAAGATAGAGTATTAGGGTTTTGATACAAAAGTAGCATACTTTCCCAAAAGAAAACATACAATTATTGTTTTTATTCAAATATAGTAGGCATTTCGAAAAGAAAATATATAATTAGGAAAAGAAAACAAACCATAACGGTTTTGATTGAAAAATATCAGATATATCGAAAAGAAAACATAGAATTATTGTTTTGATTCAAAAATAACATACATTCACAAAAGAAAATATATGATTAGGGTTTTGACTAAAAAATAGAAGGCCTTTCAAAAAAACTTAGGATTAGGGTTTTAATATAAAAAATATGAAAGATTACGATTAGAAAACATACGATTGTTGTTTTGATTCAGAAATAGTGGACATTTTAAAATAAAACATAAGTTTATGTTTTGATTTCAAAATGTGGTTCATTGTAAAAAGAAAACATAGGATTAGAGTTTTCATTAAATAATAGAATGCAGTATTCAAAAAAATATAGGATTACGGTTTTGATTAAAAAAATATAACACATTACGTAGATAAAACTTACGATTATTGTTTTTATTCAAAAATAGTAGAAATTCCCAAAAAGAAATCATAAGAGGGGACAATTAGAAAACATAGGATTTGTGTTTGGATTCAAAAATAGAATTTCCCAAAAAAACATAGGATTAGGGTTTTGATTGAAAAATAGTAGACTTTTTGAAAAGAAACCATAATATTTATTTTTCATTAAAAAATAGGAGATATTCCAAAAACGAAAACAACAGATTGGGGTTCTGATTCAAAGTGAAAAATAGGATACATTCTGAAAAGCAAATATAGGATTAGAGTATTGACTAAAAGATAGAAGACATTTTGAAAACAAAACCAAACATTAAAATTTTGATTCAAAACTGAAAAATAGTACACATTCCAAAAAGAAAACATACAACTACGGTTGTGATTGAGAAATAGGAGCAATTTTCAAAAGAGAACATGTGATTATGTTTTTGATTGAAAAATATGAGGCATTCAAAAAGAAAATATAAGATTAGGGTTTTGATTAAAAAATAGCAAACATCCCTATAAGAAAGCATAGGATTAGTGTTTTCATTGAAAAAATATGAAAAATTCTGTAAAGAAAATAGAGGATTAGTGTTTTGATTAAAAAAAAAGATACATTACGAAAAGAAAACATTGGATAAAGATTAGGATTTTTATGCAAAAATCAGAGGCATTACGAAAAGAAAATATAGTATTAGGTTTTTGATTCAAAACCCCAAAAGTAGGAGACATTCCAAAAAAATATAGGATTATAATTTTGATTTAAAAATATGAGACATTCCGGAAAAAAATATACGATAAGGGTTTTAATTCAAATCTGAAAAATTAGGAGATATTCAAAAAATAAAACATATGATTAGAGCTTGGATTCAAAAATAGGAAACATTATGAGTACAAAACATTGAATTTGGGTTTTGATTCAAACATAGGAGACATACCAAAATGAGAAATAGAATTAGGGATTTTATTGAAAAATGAAGAAAGGAGGCATTCCAAAAATAACACATAGGATTGTGGTTTTGATTCAAAAATAGAAAATAGGAGACATTACGAAAAGAAAAACATAAAATTAGTGCATTTATTAACAAAAGGCAAACATTCTAAAAAGAAAATAGAGGATTAGAGTATTAATTCAAAACAAAAAATAAATTAAATATACAGAAAAGAAAACATGGGATTGGCATTTTGATTCAAAAAAAAAAAGAGGAAACACTATAAAAAGAAAACATAGGATTACAAGTGTTCCGAAAAGAAAACATAGGATTAGTGTTTTGATTTAAAAAAGATGAGACATTACTATAAAAAAATATAGGATTAGGATTTTGATTAAAAACTAAAAAATAGGGGCATTTCTAAAAGAAAACATAGGATTAGGGTTTTGATTCAAAACTAGTAAATATTCTCAAAATAAAAGATACGATTAGTGTTTTGATTCAAAAATAGCAGCCATTACGAAAAGAAACCATAGAATTAGGTTTTTGATTCAAAAATATGAGACATTAGGAAAAGAATACATAGGATTATTGTTTTATATCAAAAAAGGTTAGAAAATATGCAATCCCCATCTTCAAGCTTGGGGCCCATTCAGGATAATTCCGGCCACTCATTTGACTCAAGTTTCCCACCTACTGGTGATGTAAGTACAGAGCAAATCGAGCAAGTGGATTTCCTTGTTCGGAATCATCATTACTAAAATAATCCATATAGCAACACTTACAATGCCAGATGAAGGAATCATCCAAATTTTTCGTGGAGGCAGTCGGGACAAAGTCAAGCAACACAACAATAGTACAAGCCCTCATCTCAGGTTGCATCATAATGACATCCTTCATCCTCCTCTGATTCTGCTGATGATCTCACCAATTTAATGGCTCGATTCATCAAGAGTGCTGAGACCCATTTTGGCTGTCACGAAGAGATGATTAGAAATACAAATGCAACTGTAAGGAACTCAGAACATCAAGTGGCTCAAATGTCTAAGTTATTGAAGACAGATTACCGGGACCCTTCCAAGCAACACAGTGGCTAACCTGAAAGAGTCATTGAACGGTGTGTCCTTAAGAAGTGGGAAACAACTACAAGATCCTGTTGAGAAGGAACATGAACCGACATTGGCTGAACCAATGGTGATCTCTGACACAGAAAATGCCCCACAAAACAAAACTCCAATCTCAGCATATTAGAAGAAACTTCTTTTTCCCTCTAAGGCAAAGAAAGACCAACAAGATGAGCAATACAAAAAGTTCCTAGACATGTTCAAGACTTTGCACATTAATGTTCCATTTGTAGAAGCTCTAGTTTAGATGCCTAGGTATGCTAAGTTTCTGAAAAATTTGCTCACCAACAAGAGGAAATTGGAGGATGTATCTTCAATGACATTGAGTGAGGAGTGCTCTGCTTTGCTTTGCAACAAACTCCCCAAGAAGGACAAGGATACTGGAGGCTTTATTGTTCCATGCACGATTGGGGGTTTGGTCGATGAAAAGGCACTTGCTAATCTTGGGGCAAGTATTAATTTGATTCCATACAAGATTTTCCAGAGCTTGGGTCTTGGGGAGCCTAAACCTACAAACATAACTCTCCAATTGGTAAACCGATCCACCCGAAGACCACAGAGCATAATTGAGGATGTTTTGGTCAAGGTGGACAAATTTATATTTCCGGTAGACTTCGTCATCTTGGATATTGATTATAAAGTGGAAGTGTCATTAATCCTGGGACAAAAATTCTTGGCAACATCCAAAGCTCTCCTCTTTGAGTCGGTGATTGATAAGTGCTTGAGTAGACATATTTTTATATATGTTTTACATGCATTGAGCATCATTTTTACCATGGTTTATGTCTCATATAGTATATTTGGTGTTCTTTTATGCATATAGGTTGTGAATGCCTTGAAGAGTAAAAAGGAAGCAAAGATAGGCTATAAAGAGACAATGTTGGGAGTTCTTGTTCAAATCAAAGACCAAGACACGAGAGTAGTTGATAAACGTGGAGATGTGTGCCAACTTCCAAGAAGATTCAAATCAATTCACTAGTTGGAAGGGCACAAAGGCAGCCACATTTTCATGTTCCTTCTCTTTGTAAAAATTGCAAGACCTCTCAAAGATACGTCGATGAAGAAAAGTTTTATAGCCTACCACATGGATGTGTGCCCGGACATGTGGCCTCAAGAGAAGAGTGTTTGGACCGCGATTTGTGAAAATTACTGTAGTAAAACACTGTAGTAATGTTACTGTAGCAGTACTGTAACAAAATTACTGTTTACGCACCCGTGTGGAAATTCTTGTAGCCCACGCGGGCGCATGGAAAATCCACATGGGCGCGTGGGGGCACGTGACAGACGCGGTCTAAGGCCTATAAATAGCCGTTTTGCCCTATTCTTTCTCATCTTTTGTGCGGCTCTTGAGGGGTGAGACGGCTAGGGTTTGGAGAGAAGGTCTTTGCGGCTTTGGAGGCGCTTCGTCACCAAGTTTGATTGATTCCTCCTCCGTCATAGCATCAAGGAAGCCACCGGGGAACCTAGCTTCGGAGTGGGTCCTTCAAGACGTCGAAGCTCTCCATCAAGGCCATCAGTTCATATATAAGGGGGTTTATTTCTATGGTTTTAATGTACTTTCATTCATTGATGGTGTGTTTTGTATGTTGCTCCATGGAGAGCTAAAACCCTAGAGGGTATTTGGGCTTGTGAACCCTAGGATTCTCAACTTTTGTGGATTTGCTTGGTGTTTCTATTTAATCCAAGTTTGATTAAGTTTTAATCTTGATTGTCTAATGCTTGCTTGCCTTATTGATCTTTTGGTTATTTGGTTTGCATGATTTGTTACCTTGGTGAGAGAGAGGTCTCCATTAGGGTTAGAATCTCAAGATTGAAGAGGGTTGAGAGGGTGAGTCATGAGATAGTGAGCATCATCTTTCCCCTCCGATTGGTGTAGTCTATCTCCGTTCCCTAAGCTCTATGCAACCATATTTGGTGTGAGGCGTGAGATTGAGAGATTTCTCTGCTGGGACCTTGTAGGGGGTTAGGATCTTTCGCTGGGAATTAGGGTTGGATCAATCCTTAGAAATCGGATACACCTCTTGGAATCCCTAGAGTGCTTTGCGGTCATATGTGGGGTGAGGTGTTGAGATTGTGCGATTTCTCCACCGGGACCTCGTAGGGGACTAGTATCGGCGATCGGGAGGCCGGAGCCGATTATATTTGGATTTCCATGACTTAACTTACTCTTCATAGAAACACTTTGCTTATCCCGTACCTAATACCTGAATCCTACGGGGAGCATTGCCCGAATACCCCACTTTTACTAATTGAGATCTCCATCCATTTCACCCTTGCATATTGTCTCCGGTATTCATTTCTTCACACATTAGATCACCACACCTTTCCATTTATCATTAGGCTAGAAAGCAGAGAAGAAGTTAGTACTAGTAGCCCTGTCCCTATGGATTCGACTACCTGACTCACTCGGTATTTTATTACTTCAACACCCGAGCACTTGCGATTTACACGCATATTCGGACGTGTCAGTGATGAAGAAACCACATTTTGGCTTCGTGACTCCATGCGACATATGATTGATTTTGATGATACTTGTTATTTTTTGATGAGGTTGATGAGGTTGTTTTGATGTAGCACCCTTGGTGACACGGTCGTGTCACCACTTGATTTTTATGCGCCAAACCCACAATCCGAGACACACGTGTCGCAGGCATGCGCGCTTTCGATTCTGGCACTTCCCTTCAAAACCCCACACCTGTAGCTGCACCCCTTCGCCACACCTCTTCCCCTAGAATCGCCTGACTCGTCCTTCTCCTTTTTGGCCTATTTAGCAGGATACGCTCGGTTGAAACTTCCATCAATGGCTTCCCTTCATCGACAACTTTTTTTCTAGTGTTTCTCTGATTTCGGTACGTTTTCTTTGTTTTATTGAAAATTATCTGTGTTTTAAGTCTGCAACTATATGTTTTTCTTATTCTTCATGCTCGCGTTCATGTGCATTGCATACATTGTGGCTTTGTTCATCGGCCCTTTTAGGATGTTGTTAGAGTCCCTCTTTAGGGATGATGACCAACCCTGGCAGGATCGTGTTAGGCGCGACACAATCATGCCCTTGCTAAATTTTGATTTGCTTCTTGCTTGGACACAATCATAGTGCCTGTAGCACGATTCTGTCCAACCTTGGATTCGATACTTTAACCTGAGTTATTTTATGTTCTATTTGCAGATCATGCCGAAGAAGAATATTGCTGGCGGACCTAGGTCTAACACGTCGTCACCTGGCGGAGAATATCAGCCCTTGCTTCATGATCATCCCTATATTAAGAGATATGCTCGTTTCTCTCATCGGTATTTTGGTTAGTCATGAGAAATAGATTGGGACTTCCTACAAAAGATTGGGCTGGAGGTTGTGGTGCAGCACTTATTGTGTGTTAGGCATGGAAGCAATTGTTTCAGATCATTGTCAACACCTATGAGCAGTTGGCGCTCAAGGTGTTGTCTACTTTTGAGTTTTCAAGGGGCACGATTACGTTATACCGTGCAGATTATATTCAATTCCAGGATTTCGGCGCACTGCAGCGCATGAGCCATATCAAGTTTTCTAACCACCTTGGCTTGTACGATGCTGAGTTCATGCACACCCCTGCCTATGATGCCTTTCTTACTTGTAGACCGGTAGGGGGCCCCTTTGCGATGCCTGGCGATGGTTGAGCTCTGCTCTCACCTATGATCCCCGTCATACCAAGGTGACTTTGTTATGACCCTAGACACACTTCGTTCTATGAGATTGGTTCATAGGATCATGATGATTCTGGGGGTTGAGTACCGTATCACTTTGCCTGAGGATCAACCTACTATAGACGCTGCTGCCATTGCTTCTACATCTGCCCTTGAGCCACCTCCTGCCACATCTTCTCTGCCATGTTCACAGCCACAACCTGGCATTTTTGGCATGATTTCCTGTTCGCCTACTGAGTTCCAGTGGCTACAGTGCATGTGGTGCACATTGCTGAGCATTTGGGCGTTAAATTATCACCAAAGCTGGTTTCCCCTGCGTACCCTACTCAGCAAGTCGGTGTTGACACAACTAACTTGGGTGTCGGTATTGATGCCTTGGCCACTCCCTCCAACAATGATTCTGGCGATTCCACTGATGCAAAGAGCGACACATTCTGATTTAGCGATCCTTTTATTTCCTTTTGATTTTACTGTTTATTTTCTCTTTTCATAGTTTGGTTTATACTTCAGTTAGCAAGGGATTTTCCCTTATGTATAGGCATTTTGGTTTGTTTACTTTTCCAGTTGCTGCCCATCTATCCTATTACTGATGGTTGTTTCCCTTGTGTCCCAATTTTTATCTCAAGAATTGTGTGGTTTATTTTGGGCAGTGTTTATTTTGGGGGAATACCATATGACAGCAACATAATTCAATTCTCAATTTAGGGCAGTTGCTTTGCCCTTCTCCTTGCATTTCTCCTCATTTCATTGCATGGTTTATTTACATTGAGGATAATTTAACTATCATGTGTGGGGGAGGGTTGCATGCTCTTTGTGGGTGATGAGTGCCTTGTTCATGATGATCTATGATTAGTTAGCGGGTGATGTTTAAACTTAGGGGGACAAGTGTGTGTTAGTAACCATTGTAGTGAAATTATGACTTACTTTCATTCCCTTAGCCTAAAACTTTTGACACTTAACCCTACTTTTGGTTCAACATGTCAAAAAAAAAATATGTTGGAAAGTCGGATTCCTTGTTGGGAATTGATAAGTGTTTGTGTACTAAGAATAGGAAGTATTCTTTTCTTATGATGAGCATTACTTTTATCAGGTTTTATCACTAATACTTGTGTTTTTGTGTTCTTTTGCGCATATAGGGTTGTGGAGCTAAATAGAGAAAAAAGGAGCCAAAGTAGATTGCGAATGCATTATGTTCATGGAATCTTGAAGTGAACACACGAGAAGACGCAAGTTATTCTCAAAGACGTATGAGTGTGTGGAAACCTCCATTATGCTTGATGGAATATGTAAATTAGAGGGGTGCAAAGGCAATCACACTTATATGTTCTGACTTGTGCAATGATTGCAAGATCTTCATCTGTAATACCTCCATTGTGCATTAGGGGCAAAATGGTCATTTTGCACTATTGGCATCCTAGCATGAGTGCACAGTAGGTTGTGTGTGAAAACCAGCCAAAAACCAGCGGCAAAACGGTCTTCTGGACTCATTCTTTCAATTTTTTCTTATAAGGGGCATTTTGGTAATTTCCCCTATTAAAAAAAAAACTTGAAATCTGAAATTTGAAAGGATAAGAGAGTAACGTGGCTCTCATTCACTTCATATCTCTTTTTTTCCCATTTTTTTCCTTCATTTTGGCCAAACCCTTAATTTTTGAAAAATTAGTCGTCGAGCTTCTTCGGCAAATCAACGCTTCTATAATTTTCCTCTCATTTTCCTGAGCTTTGTAAGGCTTTGATTCAAGGTTTTCTCCTTGTATTTTCTTTGTATTCAATTGTTTTCAAAAATCCTTGAAACCCTAGAAATGAACATTGGTTTGAGTTGTTTTCGAACTCAAAACGAAGCCCTCTATCTTGTGATTCATTTGTGTGTATGTTTGTGAAAAAATTTCGTAATTTGTAGTTGTAAATCATTGATAAGCCATCAATTAAGGCCAGTTCACTGTAGCACATTCGTGATTTCCTGTAGTAATTCCGAAAACACTGTGGCACCAAAAAACCTTGACCTTTTCTTGTATTTCTTTGGTCCAAATCGAAGCCCTTCTTCCTTGCAATCCATTGGAACTAGGTTTTGCTTTGATTTGAGGTCGATTTGGTCTAAAATGACGTCAAACTCGCCTAACACCCTAGAGTTATATGTTCGACATGTAACCTTCCATTCGCATGCATTTTAGTTTCTGTTCTTGCTTTCATTGGTTCTTGGATTCTTTGTTTGACTCTAGGTGGCGAAGCTTCTTCGCAAGGGAAGAAAATTGCCGACCTGTGAATGCCTCTCAAGGCGAGACGACGGGTTCAGTGAGTGGTTTAATTGTTAATTGCATAGATTTAATAAGAGTATGATAGTATTTGTTTATATGTTTTATATCATGAATTTGATGCTAATCCAGATTTCATTTCCTATATATGGATATTTTGAGTATGGAGTTATTTTCGCAAAGTGATTCTAGTATACTGATACATGTGTATTTTGAAAGAAACATGTTTACATGGAAATGTATTTTACATGCAAATGGATTTTGGATTGATGTATATTTCTATATTTAAGCATCGTATGCTTGATTTCTTGAGTTGGAATCAGAACGAATTGCACTGTGGCATTTAGATTTTGATGGTGATAGTGGACTTTAGTCCAACACTGCAATGTGGGGTTCCACGGTCCGGCCTAATGGGAGGCGGCGTGGTCAACCCTGAGTTTACCCTTGTCAAGAGGTGTGCGGAGCCATTGATATGGAGTTCTTATGTGAGAAATTCGGCTCACCACACGGGGATCTCAATGGCCAACGTCAAGGTTATGAATACTTCGATGGCTCTCAACCTAGTCGTGATGGCGGTTATGTCGGAGAGTGTTTTCTGGCCAATGACTCTAGATTGGTTTTATCGTTCAGTTGTGCAAATATTGATATCATTTTTGGATTGTGATGAGGGGGCAAAGCCCAGTTGTCGTTCTTAGGAGGGTAGTCTCTCACACATAATGATATTATTTTTGGATTGTGATAAGGGGGGAAGCCCAGCTGTCCTTCTTAGGAGGGCAGTCTCTCATACATAATGATATTATTTTTGGATTGTGATGAGGGGCCAAAGGCCAGCTGCCGCTCTTAGGAAGGCAGTCTCTCACAAATGTTTTTATCATTATGGACTATGATGAAGGGGCGAAGCCCAGCTGTCGCTCTTAGGATGTCAGTCTCTCACAAAAGTTTATATTTTCATCGGAAAATGTGTCTTACCTGTACTATTTATAAACCATATGTTATTATTATTGTGGTAATTACTATTTGGGAATGCTTTGCTACTTTGTTATATCTATGTTGTCACCACTCATTGGGCAATATCTGTTACTCAGTACTCTCTGTTCTTCTTCCTTAGGCTGCGACGTTGGACTGGGTTATGCTGGGCAAGCAGTAGGTTAACCAACCCTTTTCTTCTTGTCTAGGTTAGTTTGTAGTGCATGTAAACTTTATGGATCCACTAGATCTGACTTTTGTGTATTATTCCTGTATTTGTACTTTCTGGTTGTATTTGGAACCCTGGCTGGTTCTGTAGTGGAGCTTGTCTCCCTCTTCAGTTTGTTATGGTAGTGGGTTTGTTTTGAGCCTTACGATGACTAGGGTGTAGGATGTTGTAGGGTCTACTCTTTGTTGTCGTGGCGGTTGCCACGTGCCCAACTAGGGTCATGGTGTGACATCATCAATGTTATCCCTTATTGAAAAAGCGACGCGATCTACAGCATAGACATGTGCTTATTTATGTTGCCTCGATGAAAAGTGTGGATTTGGGAGTGTTTTTGGCAGAGTACTGTAGCAGGTACTGTAGCAAATCAATGCAGCAATTATTGTAACAGTTACTGTTCACAGGCCGCAAAAAATCAGGTTCTTACAGATTAACACGGGCGTGTGGATTACCGATTCCAGCCCTCTATAAAGCCGTAACTTGTACCGATTTGGAATCCTCTTTTCCATCTTTTCTCCTTCTCTTCCCCAACTTTGGAGAGGCCTATGGCTAGGGTTTAGAGAGGCTTTGGCAAGGTTTTTGGAGTGGTTCTACATCCTTCAACATCGCGTTCCATTGGAAGATAGTTATTGGGGGAGCTTTCGTCGGCATCGATTCAGTGAGGTGTGTCTTACGCTTGACGAGGAAACTTTTGAAGAGGCCAAGGCTACTCCACAAGACCATCGACACGATTAGCAAAGGGGTTTTATTCATGGATTGAATCTCTTTACTTTTGACTTCATTGTTGATTGTATTTTGCTCCATGGAGAGCTAAAACCTTAGTGGGTGCTTGGACTTGTAAACCCTAGGATGATATTGTTTCTTTGACCTTTTATTTTACTTTCCTTAATTGATGTTTTTAATTGAGTTCTAATGTTGAATGCTTGTTGTGTTGATTTTCCCTTAGAGTGACACTAGGGTTGAGAATCCATCTTGGTAATCATTCTGAATGAGTGACACACCATGAGGGCTAGACAATGCTAGATTGGAGAGGGTTGATAGGGTGAGGTGAGAGGTAGTGGATCGTCCCCTTTCTCCTCCAGTGTGATTTACCCTACCTCCACGTTCCAAGAATTTTTTGTGATCAAAATAGAGTGAAGTGCTAAGAAACGAACTCTGTTGGGGCCTAGTTGCGTGAGCAACAAAGTGAAGCGTTAAATTAATCCTTAGTATTTGGGGCTTAATTGTGATTAGGGATCTTTCGCCTGGACCAAAGGGTTAGATCTATATTAGGGAATAAGGTTTATCACTTGGAATCCCTAGAGCTAAAGCAGCCTAGCACAGTGTGAGGTGTCGAGACTGAGAGATTTCTCCACCGGGGCATAGTGTAGGGTTAGTCACGGTTGACCTTAAGTTTAGGTACCGTGTGTTTAAAGATCTCCACGACTCATTAGACATCAGTTGGGAGGTATAATGATTGGTATTGCACTTGGAGCAATAGTCCTAGGGGGAGCAATGTCCGAGTACCCCACTTTCTATCGATTGCCTTTCCTCTCATTTTATTATGCCTCACTTTCTTATTTTCTTTAGTTCTTTATATATTGATTTTGTTCACACCACTATTGATTCATCTTCACGTTAGTTAAATAGCAATCTTTGTGTTTCTGATCCCTATTCTCTGTGGATTCGACTACGCACTCATCGGGGTATTATTAATTCGACAAACTCGTGCACTTGCGGGTCACACGCAAGGGGTGTGTCAGGAATACCTTACCAATAATTTTGTAAAGTTTAGTTATGTAAAAAAACAGTTGGTGGAAAGAGCTATCACCCTAGATGAGTGAAAAGCCATTCTTTAGTAGTCAAGTTTTGGGCATCACAAATGTACATTTGATGACCTACCAGGGAAAAAGGCTACCTCTAGGGTGTATGAAGCTACCACCCTTGGATTTAGGGTCTTTGTAAATACTGTTGACTGTGGGGAACACAAGCAGGGTTTTATACACACACGTACTAAGTTTTCGGAGCGGGAGTATTGTCTTTCTTGTACATTCATGTCTTTACTAGCACCCATGCCTCCCATTCATTTAAAACCTATCACCTCTGTCCTAATATTGGAAACATTTCACTCATCTTCTTTGTTATTGAATGTTTGATGGTTGCTTAAGGATAAGAAACAATTCAAATGTAGGGGTATTTGATGAGTTCACTTAGCATACATGTTTTCATACACAAATTTCATTATTTTACTTGTTCTTAAGTGGAGTTTTATACATGAGCAGTGATTTTATGGGTATTTTTCTCATTTGTGTAGAAATCAGCGACTCAATACGATTTGGAGCAAATTTGGGATGAAAATACCCCATAAGAGTTCAAGCGTTCAAGACTAACACAGAGGGACCGCTCGTGTCATACCCCCGCGAAGTTCTTAGCTAATTGTTGACTCAGCAGATTTCAGTGCTGAAGGGTATTTGTAAGATCGACACGATCAGGTTACGGTCGTATCAATGCCCTTGAAAAACCCAGACCATCGATGAATTCATTGGAAAATTATTAACACGAGCTGGGTGCCCATGACACGATTGTGTCATAGCGTTGTATTATCACAACACGATCGTGTCCTTTCAACTAAACTTTTCAGGTTGAGACACTCTTTGTCACTTATGTCACTCCCAGCATGACACGGTCTGAGACACGATCATGCACAAACCGTGTTTATCCCGAAAAGTGCCTTTTAACTCCAGTTTTTAGGGTTTCCTCTTCATCTTTGTTCGGAGATCTTCTTCTCCACCGGGAGGACTTTGATGAGGACGAAGATTGAGCTTATCCACACCTTCTAGTGTATAAAAGAGCAAGTTTGAGGTACAAGAGAAGTGGTGCTAGCACAAGGAGCTCAACATCGGAGGAAAATCTTAGAGTGAAGGGAGTCATTTTTTCTTTCTCTAGATCTAATATTTTCTCCTCCATGTTGTACACACCTATGAGGGGCTTACCAGCTACGGTGCCCCGGGGTGGGAACTTTGTAATTTAGATGCTAAAAATACTTACACTCTTTTGATCTACGGAGTTATTTTTGTTCTTGTGTTAATCTTGTGTAGGTATAACTTGATGTGTTTGATTTGCATAGTTGCTTGGGTACAACTTGATGTGTGGATTGCCGTAGTTGTGATTACCTTGTGTGATTGCAAAACTTGATGTGTAAGAGGCCATAGTTACCTTAGCAAAACTTGCTGTATATGAGAACCATAGCTGCCACATTGCTAATGAGCACACACTAGAACCCTAGAGTGTACGTAGTAGAACTTGAGAGTGAGTGAGCATTCCCAAGTACAAAAGGAACATCTTAGAGCATTGTTCTCTTCTGTTGATGCTTGATCCAATCGCCTTTATCTCCATCCTTTCTCTTCCTTATCTTCCTTTTAATTGTTCTTTTATTTTTCCCAACTTCACCATCTTTTTAATTATCACTGGAGATCAGCGTTAAGTTAGTATTTTTAGTCCAGTCGCTGAGGTTCGAAAACCCTACCCTTCATGGGGTACTACTATATTACTTGTGTGCGACCCGTATACTTGCAGAGAAGACATCTAGTTTTCAAAAGGTTTAATGACTGAGTAGTGAAATAAGTGTCAATCGGGCAAAAATTCCTAAACAAATTCAAGTAAAAACTACAGCATGAGAACATTCAATGTTAAAAATTCTCCTAAATTTAAGAATATAACTATTGCAACTAAGGTGAACCTCCATTGGCTACATGAGGATGCACAATGAAAGCATGAGTATAGAATATGTGTAATGTGAACTCCACCCCAACACTTAAGATGTACATTGCCATCAATATACGCATGCAAGCACAATAAGATATAAAGCAATCAAAACTTGTGTGGAGATGGGCAATTGAAACAATACTCCCCTGAACTCCTAATGGTACTTTTGATGGAGCTAATTTCATTGAGAGTTGATTTACAATGGGTTATAGGGCACACACGGCCATGTGAATGTCATATTGACCTTGCCAATGACTATTCCTCAAATTCTAGACTTATAAGACCATCTGCACGTATACACAAGGGGGTTCAGTGAAGCTCAACAAAAACAAAATAAACTCGAGTCTATAAAGATATGAAAAATGAAATACAATTCTAAGCAACTGAAAAATAAAAGACAAACTAAAAAGGGAGAACCTTTCTTAGTAGTACAAGTCCAAAATAAGATGCAGAAGTAAAATATGAAAACACAAAAAAAACAAATAAAGGTAAAAGACGCCTCAAGCGTCAGTGTCAACTGCGGGCTCTACTACTGCTACTAGATCAACTGATGCTGCTGGTGGTGGTGATGGTGGTGCTAGTGATGTCGGAGGAGTCAATGGAGTTCGAGGTCTAATCACAAAAGGCAAGGTCGCGTCTCGCTCGAGTAACTGCTGTAGAATATCGAGACGCACCATCACTTATGTGTTGTTTGTAGCCTGCGTAGCGTGAACCTCAACTAAATCACACTGTAATACCCCTATAGCACTCTTGATCCTCTCAAACCGATCATCAGCTTCAGAAGGAGAAAAGATCTGCACTGGTGGTGGCTCTTGTACTACAGGGGTTGCATCAGTCTCCATATGCTCCAGCTACAGCTCCTACCTAGGCTTAGACCCCTCTACTGCATTTGTCTCCCCCTCGGCTACTTAAGCTGGGACATGATCATCACATAGACTCCAAACCTGTATCTCCTCACCATATCCATCAAACTCATTGTCTCTATACCGAGGGGGAATGTTACAATCGTCTTCTCAGCCCTTCGAATGGTGTCCATAAGTCCCATCCCCATGATGATTCTAGTAATGTAGGGGCTTGAGAAGAGGACGTTGATTCTCACATACTACCCTTGGTAGCATAAATACTCAGCCATGATGATGTGTCCCAAGTGAATCGGCTCACTATGAACCATGGAGTACAAAATATAACAACTCCTATCTGCTCAGAACTCCAATGATGTCCCGCGGTTGTTCACTGATCTAGACATAACGGCTTGAATATACCTATAAGCTGGCCAGGATAGGCACATGGCCTTGGACACTCCCGGCTTGTATTGGCCCTGCCTACACAATGCTCTATATGCTCTCTGAGGAGTCAGACTACACTGATAATGGGTCGGTAATCGGTCATACTCAATATTGGTATAGGCCTCATCAAATAATCACAGTCAGATCGAAAACTGTGTGACACTCATGCTGTGGTTGGTATCAACGGAACGCATGGAACTGAATAGCATCTATACTATCAAAACTGCTATACGAATGGTCAAACTCGAGCGAGGCGAGAACCTCAAGTGTCAACATACGGATAGTCCGCTCTCTAATGAACAATAAAACTACCCACTGAGAGAAGCTCGTCGACCTCATCAGCTATATCATCTGCAATCTGGATCTCTCTCACAGCACTCAGATATTTGAACCGAGATTGGCCGAACTTAAGCTTCGCCAATCTTTCAAAATAAGCCTTGTGCTCAGGAATTGTGAACTCCATGTTCTCTGGCTCAGGAGATGCCTCTCTAGGGCGCTTGTCGGCCACTTTCTTCGATCTAGGGGCCATATCTGCAAGAATTAAAGAGAAATCGATAAAATTAACTTGAAAACCTAATTCTAAAGAAATCCACACTGTCGTTTGGATCTTTGAGGTGTGAAAACCACACAGCCACTATGCAAAAACCTCAAAAATACATCAAAACTTTGTTCCGAAATTACTCTAAAAACATGAACCAACCTTATAAACATGAAATCGAAGCAACATTCACCATTTTAAGTAAAATAAATCAAGATTGGTGAAGAAAAAGAGGAAGAGGGCTTACCGACGAGATAGGAAAAGAAAACTTTGAAAACGGCCAAAAACACACTAAAATCCCCTCAAATAGATGGCAACAAGGTCAAGATAGCAAATGAAGGCATTCTCTGAGTGTGGAGATGTTTTAAAATGAAAAGGCACAAGTAGTTTATAAAGAAAAATCATAGCCTTTTGAGTTCTATACATTTATACAGGGGTATAAAAATTACCCACGCCCGTGTGACTCCACATGAGAGCTTCATAGGGGCAGACACACGCCCCTGTATGCTCTCAGGATAGCATAAGTTACCTTTGAAAGTATCCACACTGGCTTGTGGAAATTACCCACGCTCGTGTGCCTGACCCACAGGGGTACCCACACACCCTTGTGGCCTCTCTGTCCTCCTGAGAAAATGGCTAAGTGTTCCACACGCCCCTGTAGAAATTCCACATGGGCGTGTAAATGCTCACATGGGTACTCACAGGGGCAATCACATGCCCCTGTGTACTCTCGAGATGGAGGAGAACTCTCTGCAGAGTTTTACATGGGCGTATGGAAATTACCCACGCCCGTGTGTAGTTCAAAGAGTCATCCACAGGGGTATTCACACGCCCATGTGTCTTCTCAAAATAGAGTCTGAGAACTCTGTAGTGATCCACACACCCATGTGGAAATGACCCATGGGCGTGTGACCGTCACAAGGCCATTTACAGTGGCATTCACACGCACCTGTGTCCTCTCAAGATAGGCTCTGAACGGAAACACATGCCCTTGTGGAAATTCCACGCAGCCGTGTGTCTTCTCTTGATGACTTATAAAAATTTACAGACTCTGCAGAAACTTTCTGCACACTTATACACAAAGAGCCTACACATACTATAAAAAACTAACCCGAGAATTATGGAAAACATGCTCAAACGACTAAGAAACTTCGCCAATAACAATTACGCACACTAAACCACCAACAATCCATAAGAAAAACACAACAATAGCATGTAAAAGACCAAGAAACCAACACTCAAGCTCTTATTCATGTAAACACTAAACTAACCGTGGAAAAATAATAAAGACTTGGGTTGCCTCCCATGAAGCGCTTGTTTAACGTCACTAAGCTTTATGTATCTATTCTTACCTCATGAGGGCTCATAGATGAAAGTTGCCCTCTTACCTACAACTTGAAAGCATGATGCACATAACTGTTTCAAGGTAGAGGGAGAGTTACCGAGCTTGTTACCACACAAAGTTTTGTCACCCTTACTCCGTGGTTGCACATCCCCATTAGCCTTGGGATGCTTCTTGTGATGTCTCCTTGCTCTTTTCATCTTTTGGACCATTGTCTTCATGATCCCCAGGGTAGGTTGCACCTTGTCCTCGAGGCCAAGTGTTAAAACTTTTTTATTCTCCACCTCTTGATCTAGAAAGCCCTCAAACGGGTCCAGACACATCATTTCCTTTACGTATTCATCAATTAGCTCATCAGTAGTATCAAGAAAATACAATGTATCATCAAAATCAAGAGAATGTGGCATGGCTTCGGTGAGACGGTATGTTAACTTGTCATCACCAACTCGTAATGTCAACTTCCCACCGTCCATGTCAATGAGAGCCTTGGAAGTGCACAAGAATGGCCTCCCAAGTATCAATGGAACCTCGGCATCCTCATCAACATTCAACACTACAAAGTCTACCGGAAATATGTACTTGTCAACTTTTACAAGTACATCTTCAATGATGCCCCTCGGATGTCTAACTGTTCGAGCAGCCAATTGAAGTGTCATCCGAGTGGGTTTAGGCTCTCCCAAGCCTAGCATCTCAAAAGTAAGTATAAGGCATGATGTTGATGCTAACTCGTAAATCCGGCAATGCCTTTTATTCCCCCAAATTATCAATGTTGCATGGAATGATAAAGCTTCTACGGTCCTTCTTCTTGTTCGGCATATTCTTTTGCGACACTGCCGAACAAGAGGCATCTAAGATCATAGATGTACTCTCTTCTAACTTCCTCTTATTTTTCAAGAGGTCCTTGAGAAGCTCTACATAGCGAGGAATTTGAGACAACACCTCGACAAATAGGATGTTGATGTGCAACTGCTTGAATAGACCCAAGAACTTCTTGTATTGCTCATCATTTTGGTCGTTCTTCAATCTTGAAGGTTAAGGGATTCTTGGCTTGTAAGGTGGGGGTACCACCTTATTCTTTTTGGCTCTCTCCTTAACCTCCACGACCTCGGGTGACTCAATATTGGTCTTCTCATTAGGAAGTCTACTCTTAACTTCACGACCACTTCTCAAAGTGATCGCCTTTACATGTTCCCTTGGGTTTATCTCCGTGTTGCTAGGTAAACTCCCTTGAGGTCTTTTCGAGAGTGACTTCACAATTTGGCCCACTTGATTCTCCATGTTGTGCAATGATGCAGTGTAGTTGCGAAGTGTGGCGTCAACCGATTGAAATCTTGTATTCGATGATGAAATAAACTTGGTCAAAGCCTTCTCTAGGTCGGTCATCCAATTTTCCAACCGTGAAACTCTATTCTCCATGTTTGGGGCTTACTGTTGTTGGATTCCTGGTAGTACCATAGTCTTCTGTTGTCCTTGATTTCTCCATGAAAGGTTTGGATGGCTCCTCTACCCCAGATTGTAGATATTGTTATACGGATTTCCTTGACCTCTCATTGCATTACCTACAAAATCAACCTGTTCCACAGAAGTAGTACCACCAATCAAAACAAGGCAATCAGATGGTGCATGTCCTTCCCCACACCTAGTGTAACTCATCACGGCCCTACTCTAGAAGAAGTTAGAGTGTCTAACTTCTTGCTCAATAACTCAACCTGGGCCACTAATGATGTGACTGCATCAATCTCATGAAGTTCGGCTACCTTCTTTTTGTCCCATGTATTCCACTGATAACTGTTCATAGCCATTTCTTCGATGAGATGTTGGGCTTCATCGGGGGTCTTGCTCTCTAAGGTACCTCCTACTGCAGCATAAAGTAACTGTTTCATGATTAGGTTCAAACCACTATAGAAAGTTTGAATAATCATAAACTTGGGGAACCCATGTTGAGGACATTTCCGCAGGAGCTCCTTGAACCTGTCCCATGTCTCAAAAAGAGACTCCAATAATGTTTGCACAAACGAAGATATCTCATTCCTAAGCTTCACAGATTTTCTTGGAGGCAAATATCGGGCAAGAAAAGCTTCTACCATCTCTTTTTATATAGTGATCGATGCTCTAGGTAATGAATGTAGCCATTGTTTCACTCTTCCTTTCAAGGAAAATGGGAAGGGTCTCAACTTGATAGTATCATCCATTACTCCATTAATCTTGAGCATGTAACACACTTCCTAGAAGTTCTAAATATGATTATTTGGATCCTTACCAGCCAAACCATTAAATTGTAATGACTATTGTAACATCTGGATGAAGCCTTGTTTGAGCTCAAAACTTTGAGTCATAATCGGTGGTCGCACAATAGTAAACTGTGTGCCAAAAACTATAGGTCTAGCATAATCTGAGAGTGTCCTCTACTGCTCATTCTATTCTGCCATATTATCAGACCCTTCACCTTCTATCTCAGCTTGATTTGACTATTCTTACATAGGTTCTTTCCCCCTTCTATAAATTCTCCTTCCAATGTCTGGATCACTTTCAAACAATGTTGAAGGTTTTCCTTAGGTCATAACCTGGAGCTACAACTAGAGAAAGAAAACAAATCAGAATGATGGAAGAATAAGAAAGTGTGAAATAGAACAAGTGATGAATAACTAAGATAGCAAAGTGCAAAATGCTTCAAAAATGCCTATTCCTCGGCAACGGTGCCAAAAACTCGATATACCCCTTGAGAGTGCGTACCGCAAGTTCATGGATTGTCAAACTAATAAAGTACACTGGTGAGTGGATAGTCGTATCCATAGGGAATAGTGCTCAGAAACACAAGAATTGCTATTTAACTATGGTGAAGATGATTCAAGAGTGGTGTGAATAATATCAATGCAAATAAAAGTATAGAGAAGAAACGAAAGCATAATAGGGATAAGGAGAGGCAATCGATAGAAAATGGGGTACCCGGGTATTGCTCACCCTAGGACTATTGTTTCAAGTGAAAGACCAATCATTATGTCTCCAAACTGATATCTAATGAGTCATGAAAATCCTAAAACACATGATTCAAAACCTAAGGTCAACCTGACTAACCTTCACACTATGCCCTAGCAGAAAGGGATACTCTCGATACCTCACAATGTGTGGGGCTGCATGAAGATTTGGGAGCTCCAAGTGATAAACCCTATTCCGTAATATAGATTTAACCCTTTGGTCTAATCGAAAGACCCCTAACCATAATTAAACCCCAGCACTAAGGATTACTTCAACACTTCACTCTGTTGCTTGCGCAACTAAGCCATAGTGGAGTTTGTCTCTTAGCACTTCACTCTATTTTGACGACAAAGAACTCTTGGAATGTGGAAGTAGGATATATCACATCAGAAAGGAAATAGGACATTCCGCTACCTCTCAACTCACCCTCTCGACCCTCTACAACCTAGTTTTGTCTAACCCCCATGGTGTGTTACTCATCCACAAGGATTACCAAAATGAATTCTCAACCCTAGTGTCACTCTAAGGGAAAAATCAATTCAACAAGCATTCAAGGTTGAAACTCAATTAAAAATATCAATTAAAAAAACATAATGAAAGATCAATGAAATAAAATTATCCTAGGGTTTACAAGCCCAAGACCTACTAGGGGTTTAGCTCTCCATGGAGCATGATACAATCAATAATGAAATCGAATGTAAAAGCATGCAATCCATAAGTAAAACCTCCTCGTAGTCTGTATCGATGGTCTTGTGGAGTTGCCTCGTCTTCTCTAAGGGTTCCCTTGTCAAGCCTAGTGTACACCTCGCCGAATAGATGCTGACAAAAGCTTTCCCAATAACTATCTTCTGAAGGAACGCGGTGTCAAAGGCCGTAGAACCACTCCAACGATTTAGCCAAAGCCTCTCCAAACCCTAGCTACGAGCGCCTCCAAATATAGGGAAAGCATGAGAAAAAGATTGGAAAAGAATCCGAAATCACGGCTTTTATAGGGGCTGGAATCGGGAATCCACACGGGCGTGTGGAATTTTCATATACTCGTGTGAATTTTCAGACGTTGATTTCCTGCGAGCTATGAACAGTAACTACTACATGGTTTTGCTACATTGATTTGCTACAGTTATCAAATACGATTTATTTTACATTGCTTCTTACCTAAATTTATTAGTTTATTCATTATTTGTAACAATTCTTTACTTAGGTGGGTGAAATTTATTTATTCCATACATATTCATTCACGAGCTTTTGGTATAAAATAAAATGGTTGTAGTCTTTGGAATGACAATTGGTATCTTTATTACATTAGTTATATCAATATCTTTAGTTTCGTAGTCAGGAGTATAATAAGTCAATTTATAATCTTTAACACCAGCTTTGAATCCAACACTTGCTTCGAACTGTTATAGTATTTCGCCAAAATACTCCTGAATCCACACTTTTCATCGAGGCCACATGAATGGGCACACATTCATACTGTAGATCGTTTTCCATCATCATTGAAATCACATTGACAAAGATCTTGCTAGTATTGCACAACTCAAAACACAGGAGTATGACTGCCTTTGTACCCCTCCAATTTGTATATTTTCTTGAACACAATGGATGTTGGCACACACCCAAATGTCTTTGAGCATAACTTGTGTCTTCACGTTTGTTCAATCCAAGAACTTCATCAAAAATTGCATCTATGATCTACTTTTGCTTCCTTTCCTTCGCAATTATCTCCACAACCCTACATGTACAAAAGAACACATATACACAAGAATAAGTGATAAAATCTGAGAAAAGTAATGCTCAATGTAAGAAAAGAATACTTCGTATTGCTAATACACAAGCAATTATCATTGGGTTAACGATGGTGATGAAGCTACCCTCGTCTTGGCTCCTTGTTGTGTGGACCAAAATAGCACCTGATCACCTCAAATCTTGTGCAGGAGTAGTGGACTATGGATGATGTTGATAGAGAGGAAGAAGACTCCGGTGCTACTAGAGCTGGTGTAGGTGGTCAAGTGGGCTGATAAGTGCTTGTGTGATAAGAATGTGAAGTGTTCTTTCCTTATGATGAGCATTACTTTTATCAGGTTTTAGTGCTAATACTTGTGCATTTGTGCTACTTTCATGCATATTGGGTTGTGAAGCCGAATGTTAAAGAAAAAAGCCAATAGAGATCATGTACGCACTATTTGGAGGAAACCTTGAGACGGGTCAAACGTAAAGACATAAGTCAGGTTCAAGATGTTAAAATGTGTGCCAATCTCCATGTATTCAAGCTAGCAAAATGGTTTGGACGGGCACAAAGGAAGTCACATTCGAGTATATTGGCTTATACATTGATAACAAGATCTTCACCAATGAGGCCGGTTATTGAAAACAACAAAGCAATCTATGACGTGAACGTGTGCCCATTGATGTTACCACGATGAAAACATGGATTCAGGAGTGTTTCGGGCCGGTATTGTAGCAGGTATTGTTCACAGCCGGCTGAAAAAGAGAATTCTAGAGAATCCTCACAGGTGTGTCAAAATTATCCACGCCCGTGTAGAAATTCCATAGACCCGTGTGGCAAATCTACAGGGGCATGTGGATGCCCGATTCCAGCCCTATTTAAGCCGTAATTCTACCCCGATTTTAGCTTTCTTTTTCTCCATTCTTTCCAAAACTTGAGAGGGGGCGGTGGCTAGGGTTTGGAGAGGTATTGGTAGGGTTTTTGGAGAGGTTTTTTGGCTTTGACATCGCGCTCCACTTGGAATAAGGTTATTGTGAGAAGAGACCTGATGACACTAACACTTGATTTATTTTCTTTCGTCTTATTACTTCTGCATTTTTATTCTGGACTTGTATACTCAAAAAAGACTTTCCTTCTGAGTTTATTTTCATTTTATGTTCTCGAGTTGTATTCATTACCTTATCTTTTATATACTCGAGTTGTTTTTATTTTATTAAGCTTCACTAAACCCCATCGTGTATGCGTGCAGATGGTCTTGTCATCATGTGAATTGAGACTTGTCATGGGCACGGCCAATGGTGCTTCAGCACTTGGCCGTGTGTGCTTCACAACCCGTTGGAACATAACTCCCAAGGATTTAGCTCCATCAAATGAAACACTAGGAGTCAGGGAAGTATTGTTTTGATTGCTTCTCCCACATTTGTTCTTGATTGATATACATTATAAGTGAGCTTGCATGTGTACATTGGGGACAATGTACAACTTAAGTGTGGGGGGGGGAGTTTCATAGTGTACACATCTCTTTTGATAAGTGCTTGTGTGATAACAATACGAAGTGTTCTTTCCTTATGATGAGCATTACTTTTATCGAGTTTTAACGCTAAGATGTGTGTATTTATGTTATTTTCATGCAGATAGGGTTGTGAGGCTGAATATTAAAGAAAGAAGCCAATGTGGATCGTAAATGCACCATTTGGAGGAAATCTTGAGAAGGTTCAAACGCGAAGACATAAGTCGGGTTCAAAATGCGGGAATGTGTGCCAACCTCCTCGTATTCAAGTTAGCACAATGATTTGGAGGGGCACAAGGGCAGTCACATTCAAGCATTCCGGATTGTGCATGTATAGCAAGATCTCCACCAATATGTTCGTTATTGAAGAAGCAAAGCAATCTAGGACGTAAACGTGTGCCCATTTACGTTACCTCGATGAAAGCATGGATTTGGGAGTGTTTAGGGCCGGCACTGTAGCACGGCACTGTAGCAAAACATTGCAGTAGGTACTGTTCACAACCGGTCGAAGAAGGATGAAAACAGAGAATCCACACAGGCATGTGGAAATTCCACACGGCCGTGCGAAAAATCCACAGGGGCGCCCACATGGGCCCGTGGATTCCCGATTCTGGCCCTATTTAAGGCCGATTTCAGTGGTCTTTTCTCCATCTTTTCCCCAACATGAGAGAGGACGGTGGCTAGAGTTTTGAGAGGTATTTGGCTAGGGATTGGGAGAGGTTCTACGGCTCCAACATCGCTCTCCGTTTGGAAGAAGGTTAGTATGAGAGCTTTCGTCGGCACCGATCCAGCGAGGTGTATCGTAGTGACAAGATCCCCTTGCGTATATCCCGCAAGTGCACGGGTTTCTTGAAGTAATAATCCCGGGTGAGCGGGGTCGAATCTATAGTGAGTAGGGAGTAAAGACACTTAATTCGATTCTTAGCTATGTGGAGTATCAACAATGATAAGTGTGATAATGATTCAATTCTCAACAATTAAAAGCAACAAGTAAGAGAGCAAAAGTAAGGAGGAGGCAAGGCAATCGATAAAGATGGGGTACTCGGATGATGCTTCACCTAGGAAAATCGTTTCAAGTGCAAGAACTCTCTATTATGCTTCCCAATCAATGCAATGGTGAGTCGTGGAAATCCTTACATACATAGTCCCAAATCTAAGGTCAACTATGCCTAACTCTATTCATGTCCCGGAGGAGAGATTAAATAACCTCTCAACCTCGCACTCGAATAAAGTTGCATTGAGCTCTAGGGATTCCAAGTGATAAATCGCTTCCTAATTATAGACCTAACCCTTTGGTCCAGCCAGAAGGTCCCTAGCCACAATTAAGCCCTAGATACTAAGATCCCCTCAATGCTTCACTCCATTGCACGCGCAACTAGGCCCAAGAGGAGGTTCATCCCTTAGACCATTCACTCTATTATGGCCGCAAAGAACTCAAGGAATGGAGGTAGAATCTATCACGTTGGAGGGGAAAGGGGATGCTCCTGTACCTCTCGACTCACCCTCTCAACCCTCTTCAACCTAGCTTTGTCTAACGCTCGTGGTGTGTACCTCACTCACAAGGTTACCTACAAGAACTCTCAACCCTAGTGTCACTCTAGTGAAAATGTTCATACAATCAAGCATTCAAGAATGGAACTCATAATAAACATCAATTTATTGAAAGCATAATAAAGAAGTTCAGAGAAACGAATACATCCTAGGGTTCACAATCACCCAAGTACCCACTAGGGGTTTAGCTCTCCATGGAGCTAAATACAATCAAAGAAATTGAATGTAAAAGCAATGAATCCATAAAGAAACCTCCTCGATGGTCATGTCGATGGTCTTGTGGAGAGTCCTCTACTCGTCGTCCAAGGATTCCCTCGTCCGGTATAGGATACGCCTCGACGGAAGCTCCCCTACCAACCTTCTTCCTCAGGAATGACGATGTCGGAGCCGTAGAACGTCTCTAAAACCTTGGCCAATACCCCTCAAAACCCTAGCCGAAGCCCTCTCTCAAGTTGGGGAAAAGATGGAGAAAAGAATACCAAAATCGGGGTTGAATCGGCTTTAAATAGGGCTGGAATCGGGCAACTCCACGGGCGTGGACGCTACACGCGCCTGTGCAGAATTTCCACACGGGCGTGGATAATTTCCACACGCCCGCGTGGATTCTCTGTTTCTCTGATTTCTCGGCCGGCTGTGAATACTGCTACAGTACTTGCTTTATTGCTATGCTACAGTTTTTGACCTGAATACCTTCCCAATTCCATACTTTCATCGGGGTAACGCAAACGGGCACACGTTCACATCGTGAATCACTTGCTTTTTCAATGATATATATGTTGGTGGAGCTCCTGTTCTTATATGCATAAGACGGAATGCTCGAGTGTAACTGCCTTTGTGCCCCTCCAAATGGCTGTGCTCACTCGAATGCGAGGAGGTTGGCACACACTCTAACATCTCACACCTGTCCTATGTCTTCGCGTTTGAACCTTAGCAAGATCTCCTCCAAAATAAGTGCATTATGATCCACATTGGCCTATTTCCTTCATACTCAGCCTCACAACCATACCTGCATAAAAGTAACATAAAAACACACATATTAATGTTAAAACCTGAGAAAAGTAATGCTCAACATAAGGAAAGAATGCTTCGCATTCATATCACACAAGCACTTATCACGTAGGCTGGACAAAGGGACCCTTGGACGAGTAGAGGACTCTCCACAAGACCATCGTCACGACTATCGAGGGGTTTTCTATGGATTCTTTGCTTTTACATTTGATTTCATTGATTGTAATTAGCTTCATGGAGAGCTAAACCCCCTAGTGGGTACTTGGGTATTTGTGAACCCTAGGATGTATTCGTTTATTGAACCTCTTTATTATGCTTTCAATTAATTGATGTTTTATTTGAGTTCAAATCTTGAATGCTTTATTGTATGAATACTCTCTTAGAGTGACACTAGGGTTGAGAGTTCTTGTTGGTAACCCTTGTGACTGAGTGGTACACCACGAGAGTTAGACAAAGATAGATTGGAGAGGGTTAAAAGGGTGAGTCAAGAGGTAGCGGACGTCCCATTTCCCCTCCGGTGTGATTTATTCTACCCCCATTTTTTCAAGTTCTTTGCAGTCATAGTAGAGTGAATGGGCTAAAGGATGACCTTCCACTGGGGCTTAGTTGCGGGTGCAACAGAGTTAAGCGTTGAAGTGATTTTAGCACCTAGGTCTTAATTGTGGCTAGGGACCTTCCACCTTGACCAAAGGCTTAGACCTACATTTAGGAAGAAGATTTATTACTTGGAATCCCTAGAACTCATTGCAATTCTATATGAGTGTGAGGTACAACGGGTGCACAATGGGTGTACAATGGGTGCCCAATGACTGTTACATATTGATTTAGACCAAGTCACTATGAGTTTTTTGGGCTAGTAGGCCTTTGAATTCCCCTGGTTCGATCCTAGAACACAATTGACGCTTAACACCTATAATAATTAATAATCAAGATAACTACCATACAAACTTCCAACTCCTTCTAAGTGTGCTTAATGACATCTCTAGTTGTATTGTTTAATAATGTTGTATAAGTAAACTAAAGAAAGTGCATAAATGATTAGGCTATTGATTAAGTGAAAAGGAAGTAATAGGAGCCTCTCGCGATTCTTGGGAAAATATGACTCTTGTGCTCACCCACGAGGTACTACTTGATGACCCATACACTTGCGGTATTACAGACCAATTATAGTATTAAGTGCATATATTTTTATATTTGCATAATTTATACACCCCATAAGTGTAATTCAGTAACCCTTCGACATTAGTTGAAGGTGATCCAGAGATTGAACGAAGAATTTATAGATGGGTAGAGGAACCAGTAGAAGAACAGAACTATCAAGATTAAATGGAGATTGAGGAGTCTGATAATATAGCTGAGCAGAATGAGGAACAGAGGACACTCTTAGACTGTGCAAGATCTACAGTTCATAGCACACAATCTAGCATTGTTAAGCCATCAATTACAGCTTAAAGCTTTAAGCTCAAGCCGGATTTCATCCAGATAGTATAGTAGTTTGCACAGTTTAATGGTTTGATCAACAAGGATCCAAACAACCACATCGAGAACTTCTTAGAAGTGTGCAACATGATAAAGATCATTGGGTTATAGATGATGTTATTCAATTGAAGGCCTTCCCATTTTCCATAAAAGGGAGAGCAAAATAGTGGTTACAACCGTTACCTCGACCATCGATCGCTACATGGGAGGAAATCGTTGAAGCTTTTCTTGCTAGGTGTTTCCCTCTCAGAAAATCTGCAAAGCTCAAGAATGAGATATCCTACTTTGTGCATATGGAATTGGAGTCTCTTTTTGAGACATAAGAAAGGTTCAAAGATCTCCTATAGAAATGTCCTCAACATGGGTTCCCCGAGTGGATGATTGTCTACACTTTCTACAATATGTTGAATCCAAGCACAAAACAGTTACTTAATGCTACAGCAAAAGATACCTTAGGAAGCAAAACCCTGTAATCCACCTGCCAACTCATCAAAGAAATGGCTATGAACATTTATCAATGGAATACTCGTGACAAGAAAAAGGTAGCCTGTCTTCATGAGATTGATGTATTCACATCCCTAGCAGCCTAAGTAGAAGCATTGAGCAAAAAGTTAAATACTCTAACTTCTCCAAGAGTGGTAGTAGTAATGAATTGTGAGGGATATGGAGGTATATATATCTCATCTGACTGCACTATCTCTATTTGTGGTGCAGCACTTATTGAGCAGGTGGAGTTTGTGAGGAATGTAGTGAGAGGCCAAAGCAATCCCTATAGTAACAAGTTCAATCTGAGGTGGCAAAATTACACAAATTTTTCTTGGAGTAATCAGGGGCAGGTGAGACCTTCTGCACCACAAAGTTTTTAGCAACAATAGTCACTGAATTTAAAAAATTGACTTTCAAGTCTAGAAAATCGGAGACAAAGTTTAGAAAGTGCATTAACCAAATTCATCAAGTCTTCCAACACACGCTTTCAGGGCGTAGAGACTACGCTTCGCAACCACACTATATCATTGCACAACTTAGAGAATCAAGTGGGACAAATTGTGAAGTCACTTTAAGTGAGACCTCAAGGGAGCTTTCCTAGCAACACAGTGACAAACCTAAGAAAGCAGTTGAAAGCAATCACTTTGAGGAGTGGTCACAAACTTAAGAGTAAGCTGACAGCTGAAACGGTTGCACATGATTTACCCTAGGAGAAAAAGATTGAGGAGAAGGGTAAGGAAAGGGAGGTAGCTCCCACACCTACAAACCAAGGATCCTCTACCCTTCAAGGCTAGAAAATGACCAAAATGACTAGCAGTATAAGAAATTTATGGGCCTATTTAAGCAGTTTACCATTAATATCCCATTCGTGGAGGCATTGTCACAAATACCTCAATATGCGAAGTTCATGAAAGACCTCTTGACCAACAAGAGGAAGATGGAGGAAAGTGCACCTATGATTTTAGATGCATTATGCTCAGTGATTTTGCAAAAGAACATGTCAAACAAGATAAAGGATCCTGCAAGTTTTATCATCCCATGGAACAATTGGAATTTGGGTGAAGAAAAGGCATTGGCAGACTCAAGGCTAGTAGTAATGTGATGCTTACACTTTCTTCCAAAAGTTGGGTTTTGGAGAACCAAGGCCTACTCGCATGGCGCTTTAGTTAGCTGATCGTTCAGTAAGACGTCTGAGGGGTATTGATAAGTGTCTAAATGTAGGTGTTTTCATATATATATCGTATTCACATTGCATGTATTTTGTGAGGTTTGATGCCCGTTTTGCGCTTAATCTTCTACTATTTACTGTATAGGGCATAAGAAAGCCACGGAGAAAAAGAAGATATCATTTAGATGAAAACAGAACAAAATAGCAATTTCATACCACCCCCATACCACCCAGTATGGGGGCCATATACACTATAGCAGCGGGATGAAATTGAAGCTGTCTGCCCAGATTTTCATACCATGTGAGGTTTGATGCCCGTTTTGCGCTTAATCGTCTACTATTTACTTTATAGGGCATAAGAAAGCCACGGAGAAAAAGAAGATATCATTTAGATGAAAACAGAACAAAACAGCAATTTCATACCATCCCCATACCACCCAGTATGGGGGCCATATACACTATAGCAGCGGGATGAAATTGAAGCTGTCTGCCCAGATTTTCATACCACCAAGTATGGGGGCCATATGGAGGCCGTATTCAGGCCATATGGACCCCGTATGTATCCTATATGGAGCGTGAATCTAGATTATTTGAGTGCTATATGACCCCCATATGACCCCAATACGACCGGTGTGCCATGAGGGGTATAAAAGCTAACTTTTAGGGCAGAACAAGGGACTTTTTCTGGACATGTTTTGAGATACCACTTGACAGACTTTGGGTGACCTTGGGAAAGAGAAGAAGGGCAAGGAAGCTAGGAGATCATTCAAGGGCAAGGTCCAAGGCTCTCAAGGCAAAGGCAACATCATTTAAGGGGATATCAACCACGATTTGAAGGAAGGAGACCCACGGCTAGAGGAAGCGTCATTCGGCATTCCTTTGCTGGGGGAAGCATCATTCAGCACATTCTCTACCTCCTCCACCATTTCATCTAGGAGTCTCATCTATGCTTTTGCTTTGTGTTTTGCTTGATTGTGTTATATGTTGTGGGATGATGATACACTAGACCCCAAAGGCCACCGGGTGTTGGTGAACCTTGGGGGGTTTTATCATGTATTTTGGATAATGACTTGTTAATTCCATGCTTGGGTTATCTTGAGATTTAATCCATTGTTTTCATACTAGGTGCTACACTAAGGAGAAATCCGTAGCCATTTTATGAGAGATGCATGTAGATGTGACCTGCTCACATGTATTAGATCATGAACGGATTAGAAGGGGATACTTGTATCATCACGCTGAGAAATTGGGTGTTGGTATCCCTCCATGTTAGGTTTAAGCCGAAGAAGAGTAGGTTTACTCCTATTTGGGTTTTCCTCGTACTTAATGCAATCGTAGAAACATCGATTTGGAAGAAATTCCTATCAATGCTCGTATGGGATTAGGGTTCAATCGGCGAGAAATTAGAATTGTTCTAATCTAGAAACCTCTTGGTCCAATTTACCCTTGCATCTTTTGATCATCATCCATGTTTCATGATAACCCCCAAAAGGGGATCCACATCCATAGGCCTTTGCATTACATTGATTCTCTTGCTTGCTCATTGCTTGTTCTCTCTAATTTGTTGGAAATCTTGTTTTAGTTTTTATTGCATCTAGTAGAGTTAATTCCATCACTTAAGATCTTAGGTTAGATAATAGTTCGAGAAGGAGTAATAGGAGATCCTTAGCCTCATGGAATACGATCCTTGTGTCTTCACACGAGGTATTACTTGGCAATCTCGTACATTTGCGGGGAAGAAATCAAGTTTTTGGCGTCGTTGCCGGGGACACTTTAAAGAATTCTAGGAATCTTTTCAATTATTACTCTAGCCATTTCATTATTTACTCATTTTTTATCGTTATTTTTCTTTTGCTTTGATCTTAACATTCTACCATTTTTTCTTGGTTTTGCAAGGTACTGTGCATGACACGTTTAAATCCATCGACCTTGATTACACCGGATAGTGAAATTGAAAGAACTTTGTATCGGAGATTGAGAGAAGTTGGTGAAGGGTCAGGTACACAAAACATTGAAATTGAGGATAGAGAGTCTTCAATCATGGCCGAAGAGCGACGCACTTTATCCGAATATGAAAGAACTCAATTGAAGGGTGATGAGTTTAGTGTTCAAGCACCATCCGTGGCATCCAACAATTTTGAAATTAAAGCAAGTACAATCACCATGGTCCAGAACTCGGTTCAATTCAATGGTATTGCAAATGAAGATGCACATGACCACCTTTCCCGGTTCCTCCAAATTTGCTCTACATTCAAGATTAATGGGGTGTCAGACGATGTTATCCATTTAAGGCTATTTCCATTCAGTTTGAGAGATGGGGCATATCGTTAGCTTACATCATTATCTCCAGGGTCTATAAAAACATGGAAGGATATGGTTGAGAAGTTCCTTAGGAGGTATTTTCCGCCAAGCAAAGTAGCCAAATTAAGACAAGAAATTTCAGCCTTTAAACAAGGGGAGTCCGAAACATTGTTTGAAGCCTATGAGAGATTCAAGGATCTCCTTAGAAGGTGCCCCCATCATGGTTTTGCTTCATGGATACGAGTACAAATCATCTACAACGGGCTGAACTATGCTACTCGCCAACTTATTGATGCCGCAGTGGGTGGTTTCCTTAGCAACAAGTACCCCGATGAGACTGAGCAATTACTTGAGTCTATAGCAAGCAATGAATTACATTTGGCCTCAAGGGGATTTTCACAAAAGACTGCTAGAATTTATGAAGTGAGTAGTAATGCTGCCTTGGCTGCAAAGGTTGATGTGTTAACTCGAAAGCTTGATCTTCTTATGGGCAGTGGTTTGAGGTCAGAATCAGTGATGAGTTATAGCACTTGTGGTGGTGGACATGGTGCAGCCCAATTTCCTATTTCTAGCTCCTATGTTTCTTCCATTAAGAATGTCGACTACATTGGGGGGTAACGAAATCAAGGTAACCTGCATAGCTCAAGTTACAATCCGGGATGGAAGAATCACCCAAATTTTGCATGGAACCAAGGCAAACAACAAAGAGGTGCACCACCCCAAGGATCTCAATTTCAACAACCGGCTTTTGAGAAGAAATTTACCACTGAAGAGGTCTTGCCAAGTTCATGCTCATTACTGATGCCAAGTTCAATAGCCAAACTAGTAGCATGGATGCACAATTTGGCAAGGTGAATGCTCAGCACACTCAGCACACCAAATAGTTCAGTGAGATAAGTTCTATTTTGAGAAACCTCCAAGCTTCTGTAAAATCACTTGAGCATCAAGTAGGGGAACTCGCCAAGGCAAATTCTGAATGTCCTTTAGGTTGTCTTCCTAGTAACATGGAAGACAATCCAAGGGATCACTTGAAGGCCATTGCCCTTAGAAGCGGGAGGTAAGTGGAGACAAGGATCGAAGTTGACCCAAGTGTCAAGGAAAGTGGGGTAGCCTTCGGGGAAGACCCCAAGCTAGTTGAAAAAAATAGTGAAGACAAAAATCAGGGAGGAAATGATAAGCCCCAACAACAAGGACCATCAAAATCATCCGAGTACAAGCCTCCAATCCCTTATCCAACCAGATTGACGCATGACAAGGAGGATGTTCACTTTATAAAGTTCATCAACATTTTCAAACAACTCCATTTGAACATCATGATAGTTGAAGCATTGACCTAAATGCCTAAATATGCCAAGTTTTTAAAGAGCTCCTTACGAACAAGAGAAAGTTGGAGGAAGAAGGCACGGTTGCACTTACAGGAAATTGCTCGGACATTTTAGAAAAGAAGCTCCCACAAAAGTTGAAAGATCAGAGAAGTTTCATTATCCCATGCATGCTTGAAGGAGGAATCCAAGAAAATGCTCTATTAGACTCGGGGGCTAGCATAAATGTCATGCCCTACACCATGTATTTGAAACTTGGCTTGGATGAGGTAAGGCCCACGAGGATGACCTTACAATTGGCGGATCGATCAACAAGGAAACCTCATGGGATTGTTGAAGATGTGATTGTCCGAGTGGACAAATTTGTCTTCCCTATGGATTTTTTCATCATGGACATCGATGAGGATGTAGAGAAGCCATTTATTCTTGTCCGACCATTCCTTAGCACCTCAGGTGCCCTAATTGATTTGAAAGGAGGGAAATTAACGTTAAGAGTTAGAGAAGATGAAGTGGTGTACGCTTTGCCGACTGCTATGAAACAATCTTTAGATCATGATGACACACTTTACTTCATTGATGAAGCTGATAGGTTAATTTCTGACTATGTGCAGGAGGTGCTCCCGATAAACCCTTTGGGTGAGTATTTGGGAGTGTTGGGGAATGAACAACAAGAAGAACCTCACTACCATCCTCAAATTCACAACTTGAAGCAACCAAAAGAGAAGGTATCATTGTTTATATAAAAATTTTGCATGTCCTAATTCAAATCAAATTAAAATTTTAAAATCACATGTGACCCAATCATAATCAAATTAGGACAACATGTTGATAAGATAAATAAAATTTATAATATTTGGATATATTTAAGATCACCCAAGAATACATATCCTAAGGTGATCTAAATATTAAAATCCAAAGATCAGCCTAGAGCACAGATCTCAAAGCGATATAAAAAATATATATATATATTCAAATCCCAAGATCAACCGAGAGCAAAGATCTCGAGGTGACCCAAAAAATACTCAAATATCAAGATCAGCCGAGAGCACTGATCTCAAGGCGATCCAAAAGATCCAAAATATTCGAATCTCAGTACCATTCGAGAGTACCGATCTCAAGATGGTCTAAAATACTCAAATCTCAAGATCAGCCGAGAGCACCGATCTCGAAGCAATCCAAAATATTCAAAATACACAAATCTCAAGACCAGCCGAGAGCACTGATCTTGAGGCTATCCAAAATATACAAAATATACAAATATTAAGATCAACCGAGAAAACATATTTCTAGGCGATCTTAAATATCCAAATCCCAAGATCAGCCAAGAGCACGGATCTCGAGGCGATCCAAAATATACAAAATATACAAATATCAAGATCAACCGAGAAAACATATCTCAAGGCGATCTTAAATATCCAAATCCTAAGATCAGCCAAGAGCACAGATCTCGAGGCGATCCATAATTTACAAAATATCCAAATATCAAGATCGACAGAGAGCACAGATCTCAAAGCAATCTAAATACTCAAATCTCAAGATCAGCTGAGAGCATAGATATCGAGACGAGTTCAAATTATCTAAATCTCCAGATCATCCGAGAATATAGATCTCGAGGCGATCTGAAAATACTCAAATCTTTGGATCAGCCTATAGCGGTGATCTTAATGCAACCACAATACCAAGATCAACCGCGAATATAAATCACGAAATATATATATATAACAAATATAATAAATTAAAATAAAAAAAATAATAATTAGTTTAAAAAAAATAAGATAAAAGACAAAAAAACAAATCAAATAAATCAAATCGTAAATATATATATATAATAAGATAAATTAAAACAAAATAAGAAATATATATATATAATTAAAATAAAATAAAATTTGATAATAAACAAATCAAATCAAATCAAATGATATATCATAATGATAATAAAAATAATAAGTTAAATTAGATTAAATATATATATAATAAATAAATAATATAGATATAGATATATATAACAACAAATCAATTAATCAAATCAAGTAAAAATAATAATAATAATAATAATATATATATATATCTTTCAAAACAATAAAAACAATAATAATAATAATAATAATAATAATAATAATAATAATAATAATAATAATAAAATAAAATACATATCTTATAAATATATATATTATATACAAAACTGAAATCAGATAAAAAAGATAATATATATAATAAGGGTAATAAATTAATAATATAAAATATAAATAAAATAACGAAAATAATAAAATAAATAAAATAGAATAAATATTATATATATTTATATAATATGACAAATATATATATAAGAGAGAGAGAGACGTGGGGTGCATTAGAACGTGAGAGGAATGGTCGCCCACGCGTCTCACAACTGCACAACCTCACGATCTTCATAACCGCCCACGTCCATTTGATGGTTTTAAAAAGAAGAGCGGTTCGAAGATGGAGGATAAAAAAGGGGACGAGCGGTTCGAAGACGGGCGGAAGTGGAGAAGACGAGGCCGGCATTGTTGTCGATGGTGTCGCTAGCCTCTTCTTTTCCAACACCGTCATTGTCATCAGGCGAAAGTCTAGACAGCACACCACATGATCTCCCTTCTGAGGAATGACTGGAACAACACTACAAAAAGAAACACGATTGGACGGGCCAAAGACGGAGGAGAAGACCGATGGGGTCCTAGGAGGTGCCCTTTGGAGAGAAGATTGAAGACAGAGGAAGAGGACAGAACTAGAGAGAAAGAAGAGAAGACGAAGGACAAACTTCGAACGAGTCTCAAGGAGATGGAGCCAAAGGAGGATCGGCTAAGGAAGAAGCTAAAGGCCGAGAAGTATCTAAAAGAAGGAGGAACCGGCCATAGAAGATAACCGGCGAAGAAAGAAGAAGAAAGTCTTCATTTCCTCTCCCTGTCAACATCACTTACCGCCGTTACTTTCACCGTCGCCACAGTCACCGTCGCCCGTCGCTTATCATCGTTACCAAAGAAGGTTGTCACTGCTGTCTTGGATGCCACTGTATGATATGGAAGAGAAAGCCTAGAAACAAAAAAAAAATGAATAAAGAAAGCATCACGATCTCGTTCTCGTTCTTGTTCTTTACCCGAGCTTCCAAACCGTCGATGTCGAGCTCTCGATCTCCAATCTGTGATGACACTTAAGACCAAGAAGAAGCTCGCGGAGAAGAAGCCGGCCGCTGAGAAGCCTGCGGAAGAGGAGAAGAAAAAAGCCATCCCCCAGAAAGTACCTACTAAGAAGAAGCCTATGTCTGGAAACCGTGTCTATTCCAAGAACGTTATCTCTGAATAAATGAAGAAGAAGAAGACGACTAAGAAGATGAATGAGACTTACATTTTGATGGTTCTCAAGTATGTCTATCCCTTGAGTCTGGATCTCCAGCAAAGCTACGGGCATTGTGAACTTTTTTTCATTAATGACATCTTGAAAAAACTCGCATAGGAGGCACTTCACTTGGCTCCAAGGCCGTCACCAAGTTTACAAGTTCTTGAAACACTTATGCGAAGATTGTGCATCCATTAGTTTGGCGTAATTTGGCCTCTCTAGCGTTTGCCTTCATCTAAGACGCGAGAAGTATGAAAACGAGGGTCGGCACCATCCTGGTAGCACTTTCTGTCAAGGTTCCTTGCTGGGAGGTTGTGACAATGGACTTCCGGATGAACACTAAAGGCCTCATGGAACTCATCACCCTCAAAATCGGTGAAGACCGGAAGGTCTTGAATCATGAAGCCTTCACCATTATGATCTTAATGGCCCTCTTCACCGCCCACATCACCACTCCCATTGTCATGACATTGTTTATAAAGAAGATTATGTATAATGAAGTATATGCAAGGGAGTGGCAGCAATATATAACAGCCTTACAAGATAAGCATCAACCTATATATATCTTAAAATTAAAGGGAAAAGTCAATTGAGTTAATTATTATCATATAATGAGGGGTGCCTAATTAGGCTATCCAAACTCCACTGTATGTATGCCATCTTGTATGAATAATCAACTATGACTAGACCCTTCCATGCATGACATATATAATTATTTAACTCTTCATGTCAGAAATATATATCTATAGAGAGAAGATTATGATATGAACACCATTACCATAACTAATCTAATGGAGGAGACACATTAAGCTTTGATCTCGGGATTGGCATCGGTCTGAGGTACAACTCATCCAATGCCAAACTACATGCATTTCACCATCTGTGTGCTGGATAATAATGTTTGAGGGTGCAACATTATGGATGTTACTAGATATGAGCCTGAAAGGTTGATATAAATATATATATATATACATATATATATATATATATATATATACGGCCAAACAAGCTGGTGGAGTCTCTATCACCCAAATATGAAAGAATCAAAGCATTTACAAAGGCACCTGTTTCTCCATATTTTATATATATAAAAAAAATATTCATCTTTGACTTAAGCACTGAAGTAAATGAATGATAAGAAAAGAATGAGGACCATGCTATAGTATGCATGCATGCTCATGATGTGCAATATATATAATAAAATAAAATTTTCAGAAAATGGGCCCATCATGAAAGAGACACCATGCAAATTAATGAGAATAAAGCTTTTGTGTGCATGCATAACCATGTGTATAATATATATATATATATATATATATATATATATATATATATATATATATATATCTAAAGACGGGCCCACCTTTTAAAAGAAATGCATATGGGAATGAGAAGATAACGCTGGGCATTTCAGAAGAGCATATATATATATATATGTATAAAAAAATGACAATAATAATGATAGAGTAAATCTCAACTCACGTGACTGAGTGGTCCATGCATGCATGGGCTACATAAAGGTAGGACATGCATTTTTCATTTGTTGTCATTTAAAAAAAATGTATATATATATATATATATATATATATTCATTTCAATGCAACGGCAAAATTACCCATTCTTAAAAAAAAAAAAACAACAACAACAAGGATGTTCATATTTAGGCAGCGACAATTTTTATCTCATGGTGGCAACAACACATACGATGTGGTGACTCGTCACAGGCAATAACATATGATATATATATAACAAAAAAAAAAGAGTCAAGTCGAGATTCAAGATATGAAAAGAATCAAGACTTGAAGACCCATATAAATCGACAACTGGATTCAGCGGTCTCAAGACATCAAAAGTCAAAACCCAAAGAGTTTCACAAATCAATATTTGGAAATCAATAGACAATTGAACCAGGTGGTCTCAAGATAGCATAAGTCAAAGACCCAATGATTTTCACAAGTCAAGACTTGAAGGAAGCTTCACAAGCACAAAAGCCGAAGCTTATGGAAAGTCAAAATCATGATTCATCAACATAGAGCATCCAGAACTTGAAATACAAATCAAATCCAAAATAAAAAAAAATGTTTAAGACACAAGTTCGGACACAAGTCAAGATGATGAAATCCATGAATTCATATTTGTTGAAATAAATGAAATTGATCGTTACAACTTGTTTCCTTTTCACACTTATTTCTTAATCGGAGGTTCCTGCGATAATGTCCAGGGTAATTAACATTAAGGGCTTGCCCGTAATGGAAGTCATGAACTCACAATCTCTTGAAGTCATAAAAAAAATTAAATTTGATTTGTGATCCATTTATTTTAACCGGTCCTAATACTAATTAAAGGTCGGGTGTAAAAAAAGGAGTCCACAAATTCTGGCACACCAAGTGGGGACCCTGACTTTTCCTCCCATCTTTGAAAATAAGTGTGAAAAGGATGTTAAAACATAAAAAATGTCAATCCTTCATCTTCTCTGTCTAATGGGTTTTATTCCCTACCAAATGTGAAGATAAAGGGGGCAAGCCTCCAAAGTCTTAAAAGCAAAGTGTGCTAAGAAGACGATGTTCAAATTTGTTAGATAAGTTGGGAGACCTATCATTACCAACGAGATTCCAGGGGGCAAGCCGCCAAAGTCTTAAAAGGAGAGCTTGCTAAGAAAATTTATAATAACTATGCAACCCATATGAAATCTATGAGTGACATATCAAATGAAGATGATTTTCGATTTCGCCTAGATAAGTGGGAAGACCTATCGTTGCCAACGAGTATTTCGGGGGCAAGTTCAAAGCAAATAGGAAAGGTCTATGTGTCATGGAGATCGTGCGTACTTCTTGAGGCAAAATATTGTATTTTGTGATAAAGTGTATGGCATGTTGATAAGTGCTTGTGCGATATGAATGCGAAGCGTTCATTCCTTATGTTGAGCATTACTTTCCTCAGTTTTCTACATTAATATGTATGTTTTATGTTAATTTTACGCAGGTAGGGTTGTGAGGCCGAGTATGAAGGAAATCGGCTAATGTGGATCATAATGCACCTATTTTGGAGGAGATCTTGTTAAGGTTCAAACGCGAAGACATAGGTCAGGTGTGAGATGCTAGAGTGTGTGCCACCCTCCTCGCATTCGAGTGAGCACATCTATTTGGAGGGACACAAAGGCAGTCACGCTCGAGCATTCCGACTTATGCATATAAGAACAAGAGCCCCGCCAACATGTACATCATTGAAGAAGCAAGTGATTCACGACGTGAACGTGTGCCCGTTTGCGTTACCCCGATGAAAGTATGGAATTGGGAAGTTAATCAGGTCAAAGACTGTAGCAACACTGTTCACAGCCGGCCGAGAAATCAGAGAAAAAGAGAATCCACACGGGCGTGTGGAAATTATCCACGCCCGTGTGGAAATTCTGCACGGGCACGTGTATCGTCCACGCCCGTGGAGTTGCCTGATTCAGCCCCGATTTTGGTATTCTTTTCTCCATCTTTTTCCCAACTTGTGAGAGGACTTCGGCTAGGGTTTCGAGGGGTATTGGCCAAGGTTTTGGAGAAGTTCTACGGCTCCGACATCGTGATTCCATTAGGAAGAAGGTTGGTAGGGGAGCTTCGATCGAGGCGTATCCTATACCAGATGAAGGAATCTTTGGACGACGAGTAGAGGACTCTCCACAAGACCATCGACACGACCATCGAGGGGGTTTCTTTATGGATTCATTGCTTTTGCATTCGATTTCTTTGAGTGTATTAAGCTCCATGGAGAGCTAAACCCCTAGTGGGTACTTGGATGATTCCGAACCCTAGGATGTATTCGTTTCATTGAACTTCTTTATTATGCTTTCAATAAATTGATGTTTATTGTGAGTTCCAACCTTAAATGCTTGATTGTATGAACATTTCCCCTAGAGTGACACTAGGGTTGAGAGTTCTTGTTGGTAACCTTGTGAGTGAGTGACACACCACTAGCGTTAGACAAAGCTAGGTTGGAGAGGGTTGAGAGGGTGAGTCGAGAGGTACAGGAGCGTCCCCTTTCCCCTCCGACGTGATAGATTCTACCTCCATTCCTCGAGTTCTTTGCGGCCATAATGGAGTGAATGGTCTAAGGGATGAACCTCCGCTGGGGCCTAGTTGCGCGTGCAATGGAGTGAAGCGTTGAGAGGATCTTAGTATCTAGGGCTTAATTGTGGTTAGGGACCTTCCATCTGGACCAAAGGGGTAGGTCTATATTTAGGAAGAGATTTATCACTTGGAATCCCTAGAGCTCATTGCAACTCTATGCGAGTGCGAGGTGTTGAGATTGTTCGATTTCTCCTCCGGGACATGTATAGAGTTAGGCATAGTTGACCTTAGATTTGGGACTATGTATGTAAGGATTTCCACGACTCACCATTGCATTAATTAGGAAGCATAATAGAGAGTTCTTGCACTTGAAGCGATCATCCTAGGTGAAGCATTATCCGAGTACCCCATTCTTTATTGATTGCCTTACCCTCTTCTTACTTTTGCTCTTTCACTTGTTGTTTTTATTGTTGAGAATTGAATCAATTTCACACTTATCACTATTGATATTCCACATAGCTAAGAACCAAATTAAGTATTTTCACTCCTTACTCCCTGTGGATTCGACCCCGCTCACCCGGGATTATTACTTCGACAAGCCCGTGCACTTGCGGGATATAAGCAAGGGGATCTTGTCACATGTATCTCAAAGTTTCAACTCATGAATCAAGACATTAAATCTCAATTATTTTTCTTGATTCAATAAAAAAGAGGAGTAATGTAATCACATTGTTATGATTTCATCATCAAGTGAATAATTTTCAAAGCCAATTGGCAAAGCATAATAAGTAAGGGACAGGAATTAAATCATGATAAAGAAAAAAATCATGTTCATGGCAAATGTCTCAAACCAACTACTAAAGCAAATATAGACTCAAAACTAATTATAAAGCAAACTAGCTAAACAAATAAACGAAGGGTAGAGTTCTTCAATATTTGAAAATTTGAGCACAAGACTCGTTTGCTTTCTCTAGTCTACCAAACGATGATGTGAAGAGAGCAATATGGCTATCGTCTGAATCGCCTCCTTGAGCTTTAGCAAGTTGTGTTCTACTCTCATCCAGTGTAGTTTGCAAGTCGGCTTGTGTGAGGGTAGAAATTTCCAAGGATTGTTCTGAAGTTGTTATTTCTTCACGCAAGATCTTTATCTCATCTGAAATCTCACGAACTCTATTCTGAAGTTGGTGGTGTTCTTCTTCGAGCTTCTGAAGTTCATCCTTCTTCATATTTGTATCATTGATCAAGTTCGCTTTATGCTTGTTAAGATTTTTGACCTCTAATGTTGTACTGAGCACACGATTTTTGGCTTGTTGCTTCTGTACATTAGCTTGGACACTGGGCTTTTCTGAAATCTCTTCAACAAGTAATGCACATCGAGACACTTTTTTTAGAGCACGTTCAAGATTGTTCATGTCAATACCGAAGGACATAAGAGTTGTACTTGATGCTTTCACCTCATCAATAATATTTTGGTAGTTGTATTGATCAAGAGAATTAATACTTTCGACCATCTCGTCCCATAGGAATAATACAATATTCTTCAAATCTACGGAGAGAAAAGATGATAAATAATGATAAATTAGTAAATCAAAGATAATGAGAAATATTTTTACCTTGGGGGATTAAAGTAGATGGGCCAGCACTATCATCAACGTTGGCAGTGGTATGCTCTAATTCTTCTACATGTTGTCCTAAAAATGAAAGGTTGCCACTTTCTTGAAGGGCTAAAAAAAGAGTTTAAAAGATTAATTATGTCAAAAATGGAGGTTGAAATGAAATTACCTTCAATTTGTTTTAATGATGATATAACTTCAATATTTGTGTCATCATCCTTAAATTCTTCTGTAAAAAGAGGAGAATCTTTGATAAATTCTTCAGAAGTAGTTTGTCCCAAGGATGGCGAGCTTTCATCATCTCGAACACCTAAAGTTCAAAAGACATGTTAATTCCACACGGCATGAATAGGTGAATAAATAAACAAAAGAACACCTTCTGGGACCAACGACGAATGATGTTGTGGTTCATTCTCTAAGACAGTTGGAATATCACCTACACATGGTCAAATGCAAATAAGGACAAAATATAAAAATTATTATAAAAAAAATGAATGATAACAAATTGATCATACTGTGTGATTGATCAGGAATGATTTCCTCGATTCGAGTGGGTATAACATTTTCCGATGGCGTTTCGTCAATTTGTATACCTACTAAGAAAAAGTGGTGAAATATATATATATATGCCAAAAAAAAAGGCGGCGAACAAATAAATAAATGAATATAAAAAAGGAGATGGAAATTAAATTAAAATAAAATAAAAAATAAAATAAAAAAAACTGACACAAAGCGGCGAATGAAGAAGCAGCAACATGCTGATTATATATATATATACATAATATATAAATATATTATAACAAAAATGGAGGGCCTAGATAAAATATATATATATATAAGGCGAATGAATATAACAAAGTGGAGGGCCTAGAAAATATATATATATATATATATATAAGGAGAATGAATATAACAAATGTGGAGGGCCTAAATAAAAAATGATAAAAAAAAATCGATGAATGAATGTGAGGGGTGGAGACCCACGTGCTGATGAGTGTAAAGAAAAAAAAATATATAATAAAATAAAATTATATATATGTATATATTCATATATATATATATATATATATATATGTATAATAACAAAAGTAAATAAACCAGTGGTAACAAAAATATCATCAATAAAAAGGTATTGTGCATGTTAACATACCTTGAGTTCATTGGCGTTTTACCAAAGCAGGTGGATCGACAGTGGAATGACCTCGCTTGTACATGGGGTTAGCAAAACTAATGAAAATACCCTCAATAGCAAATTGTGGTCTTCTTGATGATTGACCTCACTCCTTACTTGTGTTAGGCTCTCCTTGAGTTAAATATGTAATGCTTTGACTGAAAAAAGCTCCGACATCCTTGAACCACTTTTGTCCATAGATCAACAAGAGTTTACCACTCCTATCATGCTCAGGAATATAAAATAAACTCAAAGTCCCTTGGCGAGAGAAATGAAACCAGTAGCCCGCAAGAATCCCAAGGGAGGAAGGCTTTCTAAGAATATTAACATATCTCGGAAAATATTGGGCGTAATCAAATTGACGCCCAAATCGATGAGGATTGTAAGGTTCTGCATAAATATCCCAAGCACAACGCAATGGAAGAACTCCACAACGAAGACAAATCACATACTCTACGGTAGAAGAGTCTATAGCCTTCAGCCCTGAAGAATACCTAGAGTCTCGTATTCTCTCACCATTGTGTTGTCGAAACGGAAACAGACGCCATATAAAATTTTCTTCATGTCTTATAAATCTTCTCACATTCAATGGACAATCAAACGGGGTTGGAGAGGCATTCATATAATATAACATCTTTGGTATTTCCAAAAGTCCTGGGATAGTAAGTGTGTCAGCATGAATCCTCCTCCGAAGATATATTCTAGGGAAATGACATCCGGTCCATGCATATAAAAAGTGAGAAGGAAAAATTGTCATCGAAAATCCAGGACCTTTCTTATTATTAACCATGGCATTCAACCCCACATATATGTGTTCTAATACTGCTGGAGCGAAAGAAATTTTCTTCCCATACACCACATCAGAAGCCATCGTGAAAACTATTGGCCTAATCATATTACGTCCCCTTGGCATAATGAAACAACAAATCCAAAGAGCTACGAAAGCCGCTAAGTCAACATATTGAGAAGGTTTTGGAGGGGGATCAGACTTTGACTCAAACTGTGTTCTCTTTCTAAAAAATCCTATCCAATTATCAAATGACACGCCTTTATCGTGTTGAGAAAAATCTTGCCTGGCAAGCCATTGATAGATGTCAAAAAGATTTCGCAAAACAGAAAAGTCAGAAATTCCCCTCTGAAGAAGTATGTCATTAGTGGGGAGGAATTCATCATATATATCGCCACAAATAGATTCCCACCTCTCCGTGTAGGAAGTGAAAGGTGTTGGTTTCTGGACACCACAATTCCACTAGTGATTTATAGAAATTAAGATCAATATCATAATGTCCAATTGAAGATACAATTCCTCCCACTATCTCTCCATGAGATAACTCTTGGCGATAATCATTAATAATATCTTTGGCCCAATCAGCATAATATTGAGAATCAATCAACTCACTCCTGACGGGATTTTTACCCTTCACCCTAGATGGTGATTGATGATTTTATATGCAAGAGGTTGGAAAACATTCGAATCTTGTGCACTCCCTTCGGGTTTTAAGTAAATTGCATCAATTCTACTATCTTCATAGCAACGGTGCGGAGTAAGCCTTGCAATGGTTCAACGGGCCGCATGGCGCTTCACCCACTCCGAATACTTTACCCCCTCATAATTAATAACTGGCTCAGATCCCACACCAAAAGTAGGGAAATGCGGAGTAAAAATTTGACCATGTGGGGATTCATTGCAACTTTGGTCAATATCCCAAAAAGGCTCCTTATGAAAGTTGTCGGCCATGACAACACAAAAGATCTAGAGTTCCTACTTCTCTCACTCAATCTCACTAAAATTATTCGTGAGAGAAGTATGAAGAGGGCATTTGTTTATATAAAAATTTTGCATGTCCTAATTCAAATCAAATTAAAATTTTAAAATCACATGTGACCGAATCGTAATCAAATTAGGACAACAAGTAGATAAGATAAATAAATTTTATAATATTTGGATATATTTAAGATCACCCAAGAATACATATCATGAGGCGATCTAAATATTAAAATCCAAAGATCAGCCTAGAGCACAGATCTCAACGCGATATAAAAAATATATATATATATATTCAAATACCAAGATTAGCCGAGAGCACAGATCTTGAGGTGACCCAAAAAATGCTCAAATCTCAAGATCAGCCGAGAGCACCGATCTCGAGGCGATCCAAAAGATCCAAAATATTCAAATCTCAGTACCAGTCGAGAGCACCGATCTCAAGATGGTCAAAAATACTCAAATCTCCAAATCAGCCGAGAGCACAGATCTCGAAGTAATCCAAAATATTCAAAATACACAAATCTCAAGACCAGCCGAGAGCACAGATCTCGAGGTGGTCTAAAATACTCAAATCTCAGGATCAGCCGAGAGCACCGATCTCGAGGCTATCCAAAATATATAAAATATACAAATATCAAGATCAGCCGAGAAAACATATTTCAAGGTGTTCTTAAATATCCAAATCCCAAGATCAGCCAAGAGCACAGATCTCGAGGCGATCCAAAATATACAAAATATCCAAATATCAAGATAGGTAGAGAGCACAGATATCAACGCAATCTAAATACTCAAATCTCAAGATCTTCTAAGATCATAGATATCGAGACGAGTTAAAATTATCTAAATCTCAAGATCATCCGAGAGTATAGATCTCGAGGCGATCTGAAAATACTCAAATCTTCCAATCAGCTTATAGCGACGATCTTAATGCAACCACAATACCAAGATCAACCGCGAATATAAATCACAAAAAATATATATATATATATATATAACAAATATAATAAATTAAAATAAAAAAATAATAATTAGTTTTAAAAAAAATAGGATAAAAGACTAAAAAAAGCAAAATCAAATAAATCAAATCGTAAATATATATATATATATATATATATATATATAATAAGATAAATTAAAACAAAATAAGCAATATATATATAATTAAAATAAAATAAAAATCGATAATAAATCAATCAATCAATCAAATCAAATCAAATCAAATCAAATGATAATCATAATGATAATAAAAATAATAAGTTAAATTAAATTAAATATATATATATATATATATAATAAATAAAATAATATAGATATATATATATATATAACAACAAATCAATTAATCAAATCAAGTAAAAATAATAATAATAATAATAATATAATATATATATCTTTATAAAAAATAAAATAATAATAATAATAATAATAATAATAAAATACATATATTATAAATATATATATTATATACAAAACTGAAATCAGATAAAAAAAGATAATATATAATAAGGGTAATAAATTAATATTTTAAAATATAAATAAAATAAAATAAATAATAAAATAAATAAAATAGAATAAATATTATATATATTTATGTAATATAACAATAATATATATAATGTATTATATATATATATATATATATATATATATATATATATATATATAAGAGAGAGAGAGAGAGACATGGGTGCATGAGAACGTGAGAGGAATGGTCGCCCACGCGTCTCACAACTGCACAACCTCACGATCTTCATAACTGCCCACGTCCATTTGATGGTTTTAAAAAGAAGAGCGGTTTGAAGATGGAGGATAAAAAAGGGGACGAGCGGTTCGAAGACAGGGGAGGTGGAGAAGACAAGGTCGGCTACGTTCACCGCTCTCGGAGCTCGTCATCATAGATCCTTCCGAGTTCATCGATGGTGTCGCCAGCATCTTCTTTTCCGACACCGTCGTTGTCAGGCGAAAGTCTAGACCACACACCGCACGATCTCCCATCTGAAGAATGACTAGAACAACACTACAAAAAGAAACACGATTGGACGGGCCAAAGACGGAGGAGAACACCGACGGAATCCAAGGAGGTGGCCTTTGGAGAGAAGATTGAAGACAGAGGAAGAGGACGGAACCAGAGAGAAAGAAGAAAAGACGAAGGACGAACTTCGGAATGAGTCTGAAGGAGATGGAGCCAAAGGAGGACCGGCTGAGGAAGAAGCTGAAGGCCGAGAAGTATCTAAAAGAATGAGGAACTGGTCGAAGAAGATAACAGGCAAAGAAAGAAGAAGAAAGTCTTCATTTCCTCTCCCTGTCAACATCGCTTACCACCGTTACTTTCACCGTCGCCACCGTCACCAAAGAAGGTTGTCGCTGCTGTCTTGGATGCCACTGTCTGATATGGAAGAGAAAGCCTAGAAACAAAAAAAAATGAATAAAGAAAGCATCAAGATCTCGTTCTCGTTCTTGTTCTTCACCCGAGCTTCCAAACCGTCGATGACGAGCTCTCGATCTCCAATCTGTGATGACACTTAAGACCAAGAAAAAGCTCGCGGAGAAGAAGCCGGCCGCTGAGAAGCCTGCGGAAGAGGAGAAGAAAAAAGCCGTCCGCAAGAAAGTTCCTACTAAGAAGAAGCCCATGTCTGGAAACCGTCTCTATTCCAAGAACGTTATCTCTGAATAAATGAAAAAGAAGAAGATGACCAAGAAGATGAATGAGACTTACATTTTGAAGGTTCTCAAGTATGTCTATCCCTTGAGTCTGGATCTCCAACAAAGCTACGGGCATTGTGAACTCTTTTTCATTAACGACTTCTTGAAAAAACTCGCATAGGAGGCACTTCACTTGGCTTCAAGGCCGTCATCAAATTTACAAGTTCTTGAAGCACTTATGCGATGATTGTGCGTCCATTAGTTTGGCGTAATTTGGCATCTCTAGCGTTTCCCTTCATCTAAGACGCGAGAAGTATGAAAACGAGGGTCGGCACCATCCTGGTAGCACTTTCTGTCAAGGTTCCTTGCTGGGAGATTGTGACAATGGACTTTCCGGATGAACACTAAAGGCTTCATGGAACACATCACCCTCAAAATCAGTGAAGACCGGAAGGTCTTGAATGATGAAGCCTTCACCATTATGATCTTAATGGCCCTCTTCACCGCCCACATCACCACTCCCATTGTCATGACATTGTTTATAAAGAAGATTATGCATAATGAAGTATATGCAAGGGAGTGGCAGCAATATATAGCAGCCTTACAAGATAAGCATCAACCTATATATATATATATATATATCTATAAATTAAAGGGAAAAGTCAATTAAGTTAATTATTATCATATAATGAGGGGTGCCCAATTAGGCTATCCAAACTCCACTGTATGTATGCCATCTTGTATGAATAATCAACTATGACTAGACCCTTCCATGCATGATATATATAATTATTTAACTCTTCATGTCATAAGTATATATAGAGAGAGAAGATTATCATATGAACACCATTACCACAACTAATCTAATGGAGGAGACACATTAAGCTTTGATCTCGGGATTGGCATCGGTCTGAGGTACAACTCATCCAATGAGAAACTACATGCATTTTACCATCTGTGTGCTGGATAATAATGTTTGATGGTGCAACATTATGGATGTCACTAGATATAAGCCTGAGAGGTTGATATAAATATATATATACATACATATATATATATATATATATATATATATATATGGCCAAACAAGCTGGTGGAGTCTCTATCACCCAAATATGAAAGAATCAAAGCATTTACAAAGGCACCTGTTTCTCCATATTTTATATATATAAAAAAATATTCATCTTTGACTTAAGCACTGAAGTAAATGACTGATAAGAAAAGAATGAGGACCATGCTATAGTATGCATGCATGCTCATGATGTGCAATATATATCATAAAATAAAATTTTCAGAAAATGGGCCCATCATGAAAGAGACACCATGCAAATGAATGAGAATCATGCTTTTGTGTGCATGCATACCCATGTGTATAAAATATATATATATATAAAGACGGGCCAACCATTTAAAAGAAATGCATACGGGAATGAGAAGATAACACTGGGCATTTCAGAAGAGCATATATAAATATATATATATATATATATATATATATATATATATATATATATATATATATATGTATAAAAAAATGACAATAATAATGATAAAGTAAATCTCAACTCACGTGACTGAGTGGTCCATGCATGCATGGGCTACAATAAGCTAGGGCGTGCATTTTTCATTTGTTGTCATTTAAAAAAATGTATATATATATATATATATATATATATATATATATATATATATTCATTTCAATGCAACGGCAAAATTACCCATTCTTAAAAAAAACAACAACAACAAGGATGTTCATATTTAGGCAGCGACAATTTTTATCTCAAGGTGGCACTAACACATACGATGTGGTGACTGGTCACAGGTAATAACATATGATATATATATAACAAAAAAAAAGAGTCAAGTCGAGATTCAAGATATGAAAAGAATCAAGACTTGAAGACCCATATAAATCGACAACTGGATTCAGCGGTCTCAAGACATCAAAAGTCAAAACCCAAAGAGTTTCACAAATCAATATTTGGAAATCAATAGACAATTGAACCAGGCGGTCTCAAGACAGCATAAGTCAAAGACCCAATGATTTTCACAAGTCAAGACTTGAAGGAAGCTTCACAAGCACAAAAGCCGAAGCTTATGGAAAGTCAAAATCATGATTCATCAACATAGAGGATCCAGAACATGAAAAACAAATCAAATCCAAATTAAAAAAAAAATGTCTAAGACACAAGTTCGAACACAAGTCAAGATGATGAAATCCATGAATTCATATTTGTTGAAATAAATGAAATTGATCGTTATAACTTGTTTCCTTTTCACACTTATTTCTTAATCGGAGGTTCCTGCGACAATGTCCAGGGTAATTAACATTAAGGGCTTGCCCCTAATGGAAGTCATGAACTCACAATCTCTTGAAGTCAAAAAAAAAAATTAAATTTGATTTGTGATCCATTTATTTTAACCGGTCCTAATACTAATTAAAGGCCGGGTAAAAAAAAAGGAATCCACAATCATGTACCAATTCTAAGGAAAAAGATAAAAAAGAATTATTTGTGAAGAAAATGTCGAGGGATATTCATGGGAGATAAAAGAAAGGTACCAAGCTTCATCACCCCACATCTCAAGAAGGCAAGGTAAATTTTTGACCCTTCTCTACTCATGAACAATTCGAGGTCTTTTCAATGTTATCACTGAATTTATCAGGAAGAAATAACACTGCAAGGGAAATTTTTGGTGGCTTCAAACTCTTTGAAACCCCATGAGGTAAGTGATGAGGTACGTCAGGCTCGTGATGTTAAACAAGCGCTTCTTGGGAGGCAACCCAAGCATTCGGGGGTGTTTTCTTGCATTTTTTGTATATTAAGTCTTAGTTCATTTTGTTTTTCGTATTTCTTAGACTTGTTTGTTTTTGAATAAGTACATGCTCACACACTTGGCTCATTGTTCTTATCAATTTAATTGTGGTTTATATGTGCAACTTCTTAAGAAACTAAAATTTTGGTGTCATTTCATGTGCTAGATCGTCATTTTACTCATTTCATTGGTTTGTGGAGAAGTCTTCGAGCTCGCCATATCATTTTCACATCATTTGATGTACGATTTTGAAGTTTTGAGTGAGTTTAAAAGTCATACGCCCATCCTAGGGCGTATGGAGCCCATCTGAGATGGACACAGAGCCAATCCAGTGGCTCTGTGCCATCTAAAACGGCCCCCATACGGGGTCGTCTAAGACGGGCAGAGAGCCTCTGCCGAGAGTGTCTCTCAGCCCATATGGCCGCCATACGGGGCCGTATGGTGGCCGTATGGGGTGTTCTTGCCCCTTTAAATCTTTTCTCTCTTCTCTCTCTTCCATTCTCTCATTTCTATCTTCTTTCCACCGATTTTCTCTCTTCTTTCTCACTCATTTCTTGGCCAAATCTCCTCATTTTTTCTCCTAAAATTTCTCCCCATACATTGGAGACTTCGATCTAGTGGTTTTCCTTGAGTTTAAAGCTTGTTTTCTCAAGATTTCATCGGTATGCTTTTTCAATGCCCTAGTTTTCTCTTTTTTATTTCTTGTGCATTCTTGGAGCTATTATGTGGAATTTCTTAGGCATTTTGCTTGGATTGGATGATGTGAATGTCATGGATGAATTTTCATTCAAATTTATGTAAAAAGTTTTGATTCCATGAATATAGGGGAAACTCATGCCGCATGAATAGTGACCATACGGCCCCCATACGGCCGTATGACCACAAAAATTTGAATTTTCATTTGTTTCCTCTATCTCTTGTATTTAATTTTGATTTATCTTGTATTCCTATAAGCTTGAAGAAGGTTTATCTTCATTATAGGGATGCCTCATACTAAAAGACTCGCCTCCAAACGCCCAAGAACCACCCGAACCCTCATCTACACTGGATGAACTCGTCTTCAAGTTGGCCCATCATCATGAGAGATATGATACCTTGAAGACAAAACCATTTGGGATGTTGTGTTACATCGATTGAGGGCTTCTGGAGAGCCTTGGGATAGAAAATCAAGTCAAGGAGTGCCTATCACATAATTGTTGGGATAAGCTTTTTGCCATTAATGAGCCAACCTTTCACCAATTAACCTTGGAGGTTTTGAGTACTTTTGAGGCACGACAAGATGCACAATCCATGCGGGATAGGAAATGCATTACCATCCATTTTCAAGTTTTTGGAAAAACTCATACTATGCACCACTTGGACTTTGCCAAGTATTTGGGAATCTATAATGATGAGTTTATCAATTAGATGCTTGGTGACCGTCTTAAGCTTGATTTCCCAATTGATGTGAGTAGAAGCCGCTATTGGGAGACCTTGGCAGGTAGTGACCAGACTCGAAAAGCCTCCCGTATGACAAACCCGGCACACAGATACATTCATGCTTTGATTACTCGTTCTATTTGGGGCCGGGCTGATAGCAAGGGGGTGGTCACACAATCTGATCTTTACATGATGTATGGCATTTTCGAGCAGCGCCCTACTCATCTTGGCCACCTTGTTGCTGATGCATTTCTTCAGCAGGGATCGTATGCGCGATTAGGAGCTATATTTGCTGGGCCCTATGTGACTAGATTGATCTGTGGCATGGGTTTATTAGAGTAGACTCGAGGTATGACCATTATAGGAGATGCAGCACTCCTTGGGAAGGCCCACATATGGGCAATAGGCTTGGTGGTGAGCGAGCGTGCGAGTGGCAGACCCACACGTCCCTAGGCTACTAGCGAGTCCAATCAGCAAGAGATAGAGCACACAGAGTCAGAGCCTGGGACACTCCTGTCCCTACCCCCGACACTACATCATTACCTGATTTCTACATGAGACTGAGGGGATTGAGAGAGAGATTCAGGCTGTGCGTCAGGAGCAGTGCAAGATTCGTGGCCTGCTTCACTAGATCATTAAGGGACCGCGTCGACTCGAGGAGGATTTTCACCGTTTTATCAGCTCGTACTATGGTTCATCCTCGCACACCGTGACCACTTCTTCTACCACTGTGCCACCACTACCGGCACCAGATTGTGATGAGTAGCAGCCCTTTTGAGCATGGACACTCATTATCTACTTTAGTTTGATTTGTTTTGTATTTTTGTATTTTGTTAAGTTGGCATCGTTCTTACCCTGCCGACTTATAACATCGAACTTTATTTTCCTCTCATCTATGTGTTTTGTTAACTACTCCCTAGTTTCTCCCTTGTGTTTGTATTAGTAAATTTTTGTGGAATGATGATGTTCCCTTTTTGCCTCGCAGGGCATTGAGGGAATTTGGTAAGCTTTCCTAATTTTTAATGGAGGTCGGACAAGACATGTATTGCTCACCACACCTTTTTCCGAGTCATACCTCACGACGAGCACAAGTTGAACCGGGAAAGTTCGTTTTCACCCTCCTATATTATTTTCATTGCTTGTTCTCGCATGTTTTTCATGATTAGTGTACATTGAGGGCAATGTATAACACTAAGTGTGGGGATGGATGTCTTTCATGTTTTAGGACCATTTCTTACATGCTAGTGCTACCTATGATGGCTTTGTTCATTCTTGTAAGATTCTTTTAGCTTGGACTAATGATTGATGTGAATTACTTGTTTTTTATGCTTTAGTGAATCCTGTTTTACCCCTAGTATTGTGATGTGTACTGAATTTTTTGTCGATGCCCTGGGAATAGCCAATGTGACTACTCTAACTCTCTTGTATACTTAACACACTACTTTGAGTACTTGGCCTTAGAACACTAAGTTCTATCCTTCAATAGACTCTTAAGAACTTCTAAGTCTTGTTGAGCTAATCCTACTGTTGTGTCATGTAGAGTACTCTGAAGATGTGATCTAGGGTGAATGTAAAAAAAAATATAGAGAAAAAGAAAAAGAAATGAGTCTATGTCAGTATTCCTCTGCTTCTGAGCATGAATGCGTCTATGTAGATTGTAATCGAGTAGTTGGGTGGCTCTTTTGCCTGACCAACATGTGCACTCTCCAGAAAGATTTCAAAATGATGTTGGTGCAGTCTTTGTTAGTCAGACTCTAGGAATGATGAAACGAAAATAAAAACCCTAGTGATCTTTTTGAGTACCTACCAAAGGTTTTGAGAAGAAAATGGATTTAGTTTCGAGCTATAGAATTAGAAGGATCTTACTTGGCCATTGAAGTAGCACTTAATAGTTTAAGGCTTGGTATTCTTTGTATGTGGAGTGATTAGCATCTAGAGTTGTACTAATTGAAGTCCTTAGGCTAGACCAGATCAGGGCAAATGAGATATAAAATTCACTTACACGGCACAGACATATAAAGGGTGAGACAGGATATTTCTTATTATGCTTATTGAATATAACTCAACATCTATGTATCATTGTCCATTTCTTTTGGAGTCTTATATTTGCTTGATGCCAGAGGTAATGCATTTAGCCAATTTTCAGTCTCTTTGTTTTTCATGAGTTGTTTGCTTGGGGACAAGCAACGTTTAAGTGTGGGGATATTTGATAAGTGTCTAAATGTAGGTGTTTTCATATATATATCATATTCACTTTGCATGTATTTTGTGAGATTTGATGCCCGTTTTGCGCTTAATCATCTACTATTTACTTTGTAGGGCATAATAAAGCCATGGAGAACAAGAAGATATCATTTAGGCGAAAAAAGAAGAAAACAGTAATTTCATACCACCCCCATACCACCCAGTATGGGGGTCGTATGCACTGTAGCAGCGGGATGAAATTGAAGCTGTCTGCCCAGATTTTTATACCACCCCCATACCACCAAGTATGGGGGCCGTATAGAGGCTGTATGGAGGCCATATGGACCCCATATGCACCCCGTATGGAGCTCGAATCTAGATTATTTGAGTGCTATACGACCCCCATACGAACCCTATACGACCCGTATGCCAAGAGGGATATAAAAGCTGACTTTTAGGGCAGAACAAGGGACTTTTTCTGGACATGTTTTGAGAGACCACTTGAGAGACTTTGGGCGACCTTGGGAAGGAGAAGAAGGGCAAGGAAGCCCGGAGATCATTCAAGGCCAAGGTCCAAGGCTCTCAAGGTAAGAAGGCAACATCCTTCAAGGGGAGTTCAACCACGATTTGAAGGAAGGATACCCACGGCTAGAGGAAGCGTCATTCGGCATTCCTTTGGCAGGGAAGCATCATTCGGCACATTCTCTACCTCCTCCACCATTTCATCTAGGGAGTCTCATCTATGCTTTTGCTTTGTGTTTTGCTTAATTGTGTTATTTGTTGTGGGATGATGACACACTAGACCCCGAAGGCCACCGGGTGTTGGTGAACCTTGAGGGGGTTTTATCATGTATCTTGGGTTATCTTGAGATTTAATCCATTATTTTCATGCTAAGTGCTACACTAAGGAGAAATCTGTAGCCCTTTTATGAGTGATGCATGTAGATGTGACCTGCTCACATGTATTAGATCATGAATGGATTAGAAGGGGATACTTATATGATCACGCCCAGAAATTGGGTGTTGGTAGCCCTCCATGTTAGGTTTAAGCCGAAGAAGAGTAGGTTTACTCCTATTTGAGATTTCCTTGTACTTAATGCAATCGTAGGAACATAGATTTGGAAGAAATTCCTATCAATGTTCGTATGGGATTAGGGTTCAATCGGCGAGAAATTCAGGTTGTTCTAATCTAGAAATCTCTTTGTCCAATTTACCCTTGCATCTTTTAATCATCATCCATGTTTCATGATAACCCCCCAAAGGGGATCCACATCCATAGGCCTTTGCATTACATTGATTCTCTTGCTTGCTCGTTGCTTGTTCTCTCTAATTTGTTGGGAATCTTGTTTTAGTTTTTATAGCATCTAGTAGAGTTAATTCCATCACTTAAGATCTTAGGTTAGGTAATAGTTCGAGAAGGAGTAATAGGAGATCCTTAGCCCCGTGGAATATGATCCTCGTGTCTTCACACGATGTATTACTTGGCGATCCCGTACACTTGCGGGGAAGCAATCAGATATCATTGAAGATGTTCTTGTTAAGATTAACAAGTATATCTTTCCTACAGATTTTGTGGTACTTGATGTGGATGAGGATGTCAATGTACCATTGATACTTGGGAGGTCATTCTTGCGCACTTCCAAGGTTCTTATTGACATGGACTGTGGAGAAATGACTTTGAGGATTGGATATGAGACATTGACCTGCCACCTTGCTGAAGCCATGTGACATTCTTTTGACTTTGATGATACTTTATATTTTCTTGACACCAGTGATTAGTTGACTGATGATTATGTGCAAAAAAAAGTTATATCCAGGCCCATTTGAAGGATGGCTAGACCAAGAGGTATAGAATGACGAGAATTCATCACTTGGTCTATTGGACAAGGTACAACCTACCTTGGGGATAATGAAGATGATGATCCAAAATCTGAAGAGGTCGAGGCATCACCACCAGAAGCATTCCAACACATATGGGGATGAGTACAAACAAGCTAAGAGTGATATTCCCTCATTTGGTAACAAGCTCTATTACTCTCCCTCTAATTTGCAAAATTTATGTTCATCATGCTTTCAGGTTGCAAGTAAGAGGTCATCTTTGCTTCATGATCCCCCATGAGATGAGGAATAAGTACATCAAGCTCGTGACATAAAACAAGAGCTTCTTCAGAGGCAACCCAAGCGTTTATTTTACTTTTAGTTCATAATTTTAATTCTGCAGAAATAATTCTATTGAGTAATTGCTTTTGATTAATTTTATTAGTGTTGAGTGTTTTTCATCGTTTACTGGTGTTAGTTCATGAATCCATGTGTATAGCAAAGATTTGGGTGTTTTCCAAGAGTTTAGGTGAGTTTCTGGCAGTCTATTTGCTTAATTTCATATTTCTATAGTTTTTCCATGTGTTTCTAGTGTTTTCTGCAAATTTTGAACAATTTTTGGGACAAAAATTGAAACACATGGGGTGTGGATTTTCCACATGCCCATGTGGGTGATTTCTATGTCTTTTCTTATAATCCAGAGAATCCACGTGGCGATATGGAATTTCCAGATGGCCATGTGGATGGTTTCAGGCTCTATTTTGTCTATCCAAAAAAACCACATGGGTGGTTTCAGACTCTATCTTGTCTATTCAGAGAATCCACATGAGGATGAGAAATTCCACATGACCATGTGGATTTACTTCAGAAATCCTGAGGCTATCGAGAAAATCCATACGCCCATGTGAAAATTCCACATTTGTGGAGTATTTTCTCATGTTTCTAGTTTATTTTATTGTTGTCATAGTTTCTTGTTTTTTTTAAGCTTCACTGAACCCCCCCTTTTGTATACGTGTTGATGGTCTTATTGATGATGATTTAGTAATAGACACGGCCATGTTATATTTCCACATGGCCTTGTGATCTTCATACCCCGTTGGAACTCAACTTTCCATGATATAAAGTCTACCAAATTCAGGATTCCGAGTTTAGGGGAATATTGTATCAATTGACCACCTTCACACATGTTATTTTTATTGTCATTATCTTAATTGTGCCTACATGCTATTCATGAAGCCAATGGTGGTTCACCTTAGGTGCGAGGGTTGTATTCTAAAGTTTAGAAAATTTTGAACATTGAATGCCATCATGCTCTAGTTTTACTCGAAATTCTTACAATTTTTTTTTCTGATAGCCTATCTAGTACACTACTCACTCATTAAATTTGTGAAAACTCTAGTTCAATACTTTTAGGTTTGTAATTGCATTCTTTTAGTTAAAAAAACAAGGATGTTGCTTTGCTTGTACATAGGGGTTAGAAAGAGCTACCACCTATAATGTATGAAGCTACTCTCATAAGTCAGATACTAGCTATTCCCTAATAGGAGAAAGAGCTATCTAATCGGGTGAGTGAAAGCTATCACCCCCGCTAAAAAGAGCTACCACTTCGAAAGTGTGAAAGCCACCACGGAGGCCTCATGGAAAAGGGATACCTTAGAGGATGTGTGCAGCTACTACCTATTCATTTTGTCTATAGATAAGTCCTCACTAATAAGAACTTCATGGAGTGGACATTGGGCTGACATGAGTGAGTTTACACACACGCACGCTTTTGGATTTTAATTTTTTTTTTATTTGAGTTTTTGCTAGAGCATTAATTTTTCTCTTTTGATGTTTGAAATCTTTCTTATTTTTATAATGCTATTCTTGCACACTTTTAGTGAACCTAAGACCAAGCACTTCCATATTTCCTATTTGTTGTTTTAATGTGTTAATTTTGCTTGAGGACAAACAAAGGCTTGAGTGTGGGAGAGTTTGATAAGTGCTAGTGTATACACAATAATTAATATGTTTAACTTGCATTGGGTATTGTTTTCATCTGGCTTTATAGCTCATTCGTGTATTTTTTTTGTTCTTTTATGCATTAAGGATTGTGAAGGCATGTAAAGAGAAAGAATACAAAAATAGGTCATGGAGATCCTTTTATGGAGTTCTTTTGTGCAACATAACGAGAAAGATACAAGCCATGATTATACAATATAAGAGAGTGTGCCAACTTCTAAAGAATTCAAGTTAGTGATGTAGAAGGGCATAAAAGCAATCACGCTCTCATGTTCTGGGTTATTCGAAGATTTCAAAAGCTCTCCAAATGGTTCTTATGCATCAAAAAATACCCCATGATAAAAAAAAAGCCTTATTGGTCATTAAGAAAGTTCGAGACTTTTAATGATCATAATGAAACAGTTGAAAGGCCATATAGTAATTTTCTCTTAATTTTTTTCTTAATAGTAAAAAACTTTCTCAACTGCCATTTGCTTGACACTGATTCGCTTTTTTTTAAGTGTTTTCTTTTTAGTAAGTGGTCCAACAGTACCCATCTTCTCTCTGAATTTCTATTAATATATAATATATATGATAATATATATTATATCTATATTGTATTGTATTGTACATATTTTTTTAATAACATTTTTATTTATTTTAATTGTTCGTTATTATTTTTTAATTTTATGTTTTTATTGTTTTGATATATATATATAGATATATATATAATTTTATGTATTTTAATTTTGTTTTTGCTGTTTTGAATACATTATTTTTAGGGCTTTTCCTCTATTTGACCTTCTTTTATATTATCAGAATGACCCTAGAGCGATCACATCAATGCCCAGTCAGCATCTATGTGCTGACTCGGTATTTTTAATATGATTTTTTTTCTACTTTAACTGCTAAACTTTTTTATAATTATTTGAATAGTTTATTTATGGTGTTTTTAACCCAATTTTTTTTAAAAAAAATTGTTATTAAAATATAAAATATTATTGGAAATTAGAATTATTATTACTGAATTGAAAATATTTAAAATGAGAATTATTTTAAGTTATTTTATTAATATTTTCACCCAAGAGCATCCCCCAACGGTGCTCCGCCGTCCGTGGCGGCCCGTGGGTGTTGTTCTCGGAGGTGCGCTGGGGGGCATCACTCACAGCGTTTCCCATCACTCAAGACATGGTGTGCACGTCCATTGCACGTCCAGGTGGTTGTCGGTGAGCCACCCGGACTTCGCCTAGGATCGAGCGACTCAGACTCATGGTGGCTCCACCAATTCCCCTAGCACCTGGTTTTACTGGGCTTAGTGAAACTTGACCGGAAGAGGTTTTACGTAATGCCAAGTGATGTGGTGGGGACACGAGGTTGAGATGCAGCCATCGCCATGACGGTTTACGGGCGCTAGTGTCGGAGCCGGTACTGCCACTCGACCACCCGAGCGCACTCAGATCAAAGTCATGATCTGAATGTGATTTCATCAATAAAATAATTTAAAATAATTCCCACTAATAATATTTTACTAATAATAATAAAATAATTTGAAACAATTTCGACTTCATAATTCTCACTCTAATAATAATCAAAATATTAATAAAATAATTTTAAAAAATTCACATTTTAATGTTCTGAGGTTTATAATAATAATTCTCATTCTAAATAATATTTTGTATTTAAATAATATTTATAAAATATTAGATTAAAACCCCATAAAAACTATTGAAATAATTATAAAAAATATGAGGGGTTAAAATGTAAAAAAATATTTTTAATTATCTTTTTAGGGTGCTGATTGGTCACTGATGTGATGGCCTTTAAGCCATTTTGAGAAATAAAATATATGGTTATTTTAACAACATTGATATAAAAAATGACTAAATAGGGAAAACAACCCCTTATTCTAAGAATTTAACTAGTTAGTTAATGGTTTTTTTAAACGAAAAAAATTACTAGAGGAGTTCAACTATTAGATTAGCGTTTACTTTAAGGGGGCGTTTGGTTGGATGTAATTCTAAATGCAGTGGATTTCTAATTACAATGTAATTAGAAATCCTTGGTTTTCAAAATACAGTGCAGTCAAATCTTGTGTTTGGTTAGATGTAACTGAAATTACTGTATTATAAAATTTTATGTTTGTTTGAAAGGATTTGTAAATCTGTAATTGGAAAATGCATGTGTATATGTGTGTATATATGCATATATGTATATATGTATATGAGTATATATGTATAAATATACATATATATATATATATGTGTATATATACATATATGTATATGAGTATATATATTTGTATAAGTACATGTATATATATGTATATATATATATAAATATATATCGGTATAAGTACATGTATATGTATGTATATATATATGTATATACATATACATATATAAGTATATATATAGCTGTATAAGTATATGTATATACATATACATATATGTATACAAGTATATATATATATATGTATGTATAAGTATATGTATACATAATACATATATGTATGTGCATATATACATATACATATATGGATATATATGTATGTGTAAAAATATGTATATGAGAATATATATATATATATATATATATGTATGTATGTATGTATGTATGTATGTATGTGTATATATACGTATATGAATATATGTATATATATATCTGTATAACTATATGTATATATACATATATGTATATGAGTATGTATATGTGTAAAAGTACCTGTATATGTTTATATAAATATATAAATGTATTTGTATGTGTATATGTATGTGTATGTATGCATGTATTTATATATATACATTGGTTTTATTTCATAGGATTTTGGCTTTTTCACGCCCATTTGGGCGTAAAAGCCAAATACTACCAAAAAGTTTATCGTGATGTAATCCCAATTACATCGGGATTCTGAAATACACTCAAACAAACAATGAATTTCATAAAGTAAAGTATTTGGTTTTACATGTAAAACCAAATACACCCAAACAAACACACCCTAAAGAAATCACGGCAACCAACTGAACGGTTACTAACTTTTCACTTGGTACAGCTTGCTGTAAATTCAACTACTGTAATAATAATTAAATCACAAAGCAATCCATGTCGTCCGCCAGCTATACCACCCATGGCTTCCCATCTCTGTCTCTCTCTCTCCCCTGTGATGACAAGGACAACATACCTGCCTTTTGCAAATTTTGTTATGATTTTGCATCTATCTTGTCCTGTTAATTCCCCTGAGATATTATCAATTATATGAAACAGTACCTTATGAAAAAAAAAATAATAAAGCAGAATATATCATGAAATCAAGACCAAAGTAATTAAAATAAAAATAGAACACACATGCTGGTGATGGTCAATCGGTGGCAACATGCCATGTGGTGACAAGGTGCCAACCAGACTAGAGTAGCATACCTAATATCCCATCATTGCATTAGTTTGTGGGTCTATTTTTTCTGAATACGGTAGTTAGAAGCAAATCAGACAGACGTAATTTACTTCGCTTATCTCTACTGGTTACTACTGAATTAGTGACTTGCAAACTTTAATAAATTTTGTCCGCCGGTTTCATAAACTTTACGTGGGCTATACTTGGATTATGATGGCTCACCAGTCACCCCCCAATTAATGCTAATTAATTGATTGCGACAGGAGTGATGGTTATTTATAACAAACGCTTGAATGAAAGACAAAAAAAAAAAGAAGTTGAGTCTATATATTGAATTTGGGGATGAAATGATAAAATAAATTTAGAATTTTATGAACTTCTGTTTTTTAATGATTATTTGGTCGAAGGGCCGTTGGTTCACATTTTGATAACGGATTATTCGAGACTTGATTAATTGCCGCCAGATTCTTTAATCCTAGGTAACCTTTTTTAAAGTGGTTTATGAAAGAAAATAAGGGGTCAAAGTGTATGTAGGAACACTATGATAAATTGCATCAAAATCACTAGGTATTTGTCGCGTAACATTAAAATGATAGAAAAAAGTTATGACGCATTTTATATTATCTGTGACACTAATTAATTAGTTTGGCACACCATATATAATGTAGGCAAGGGGTGACCTTAGGGATGGCAACGGGTCGGGTCAGGTGCGGGTATTACCATTACCATACATGTACCCGTACCCATACCCGATACTCCACTAAATACCCGAACCCGAACACGACGGGTTTTAAAAACCCAAACCCACACCCGACCCGACGGGTGATCGGGTACCATGGGATTCTGTGGATACTCCGCCTGCCCCCTAATATTAAAAATTAATAAATAAATATATTATTTTTTTATAAAAAAATAACTTAAAAAGTAATTATAATTTTTTTATAAAAATAAAAATAAAAATAAAAATAATTATAAAAATTACAAGACCAAAACAAAGAGAAAAAAATAAAAAAAGCCTAAATTGTTAAGTTGTAGAACATATTAGTATATATATATATATATATATATATATATATATATATATATATATATATATATATGTATATATACATATATATATATATTATATAAATATTTTAGTAATTTTAATTTCGGGTCGGGTACGGGTTCGGGTACGGGTCGGGTATTAGAATTTTCATACCCGCACCCGCACCCGTTTCATACAAGTCGGGTTTTACCCGATCCCGACCCAAAACCCGGTCAAATCGGGTTTTACCCGTCAAACTCGGGTTGGGTCGGGTCGGGTTGGGTTAGACCGGGTATGGGTATTATTGCCATCCCTAGGTGACCTCTGTGGATGGTAGAATCAAGTGTCACCCATTTGCTCACTCGGAGTCACCAAACTATTGATCCGGAACTTATGGCTATACATGGTGATTTTTACCAACATGTATTATTGTGTTCATAAAAAAAAAAACCTTTAGACAGTAGATAAATAAGAGAATGATTGCAGAGCATCATGGCCCTACCATGCTTGTCCAAATCCAGAAAGGTCCCACCACGAGCTGTGAAATACATGAATGGATTGAAAGCAGCTGCGACTTTTTGTATGATAATACCACTCCTCTGTTCCCAACAAAATCCTCCAGCTCATTCCAGCATGTTAACAGAACACTCATGCCTCTCCTATCTACATAAATCCCCACTTCATTCCTCACTCCCTTGCACCACTTACCATTACTGCTACATCAATGGCATACCTTACCATTATTCTAGGCGCATTGCTTATTCTCAGCACCCCCAACCTTCTAATCCATGCAAAAACAACTCCTATAGCACCAGGGCCGACTCCAGCACCTCTCAACCTCACCGGCGTGCTCGAAAAAGGGGGGCAATACACAACCTTCTTGCGTCTTCTCAAAGAGACACAAGTTGGGCAGCAGGTCCAGAGCCAGCTCAACAACTCCTACGACGGCCTCACGATCTTTGCCCCCACCGACAATGCTTTCAGTAATCTCAAGGCCGGCACACTCAACAGCCTCAACGCACAAGAGCAAGTGTCCTTGATTTTATACCATGTTCTGCCTAGGTACTATAGCTTGGTCACCTTCGAGACCGCAAGCAACCCGGTGCGCACTCAAGCCTCAGGCAGCAATGGAGTCTACGCTGTTAACATCACCAGTTCAACAAATCAAGTGAATGTCTCTACTGGTATAGTTAACACACCGGTGCAGACCGTGCTATATTCCGATTTCCCACTTGCTGTCTACTCAGTTGACAAGGTTTTGCTTCCTTATGATCTCTTTGGACCTAAGCCTCCAGCATCTGCGCCTGAGCCGGCTGATCATTCTCCAAAGAAACCCACAAAGAAGAGCCCTGCAGCTGATGCCCCTTCGGAGGAGGCCGTGGCATCTCCATCCACTGCCAGCCCCAGTGAAAGGACTACTGGTTGGAGAACTTTAGTTGTCGTAATGGGATTTCTTGTGTTTTTTTGCATGGGAGGTCATTTGTGAGGAGGATGTTGCATGACATTATGGTCCTGTTTATGATGTGGACATTTGAATTGTGTTTGTTATTTTGTAATCATTTTCACACAATGTTTTTATTTAATTTATTGCTGCTATTTGGATTCTGTTACATTTGCAATGTGGATCATTTGAATTTATATCAAATTTCTGAGTTTACTGAGATGAGTTTAGCTTGGGTTGATTTTTTAGTACAGATAATGGAGCTTGATTCAATTAGACAATCTAGCACACTTTAGTGGAAAATGATCAACTGTGTTATTTCTGTTAGAAGGAGAGGCGAAGAAATAAGATTTTTGGGCAATGAATGTTTGTTTGTTTTAAATAGACTTTGACAAGAAAATAAAAGCATAATTAATATACGGGGTCCTTTATTCTCCCAAGGCCTTTACCAGGTGAATTGTGTATCGGCCAGAACTAATGGGATCACAACTTAAATTTAATTATTTTAGGAGTTTCATGTGATTGTAGGTTCATGATTTTCGTTAAAAGTGAACTTCTAATGTTAATTAAATTAGATACTACCATGAGAACCTTTGATTAAGAATAAATATACATGAGATATAATTAATAATTTTATTTATCTCATAATGAGGTACATGAATACATGAAACATGAACTTGATTAAAAATACTAAGAGTAGGAATTCTATTTTTCACTAAACCTATTTTTGCCTAATTTTCTTCTATTTTCTCATATCATAAGCTTATTTCACTTTATAAGAAGGGACCATACCACTTTGGTTTCTCTGGGCTCTTTTGCCAAAAAACACATTTGAAAGTTTCCTTTAACTTTGTTGATTTTGATCATCTATGAATTTCTTTAATTAGCACATTGAAACATCATTTGAATCTCTAATTGTAACTTGATCTCAGTTGATAATAGTGCTTGAGGACTTCAGTATTTTCATGTTGGTGAAGTCCTCGAAAGTTGTCATGCCTCACCTCGCTGGTGATCAAGTGGCAATCGCTACGATGTCCTAAACTAGGTGATATGAACACCCACCTTACCTTGGGATACCATAAGGCAAAACATCCTACAAACCTTCATCACAAGTAAAATCATATTGTGGGCCTCACCCAAAGATTAAATTCTTTTAATTTTTATATTCTTGGCGGTTACATTAAATAAAAAAAAAATCCTTTTATATTCTATTCTTTTTTTTTCGTTTTCCTAACCCTAGATGCCTCTTCGTCTCTTTCCGTGTTAGATCATTGTTTAAAAAAAAAAAATAGGGGAGAGACCTAGCCTCATTTTTTTCCTCTCTCTTTTTGTGTGTGGTGTCGGGGATGAGGATGGGAGAAGGGTTTCATTGGTTCACTATTGTTATTGTTGAGATAAACATCCTCTTTCTTGGATTTTTGGGCAAGTTATAGAATTTTCATTATTGTTGTCTAGATCTTGTTAGGGTGTTGTTCTTTTAGCTTTTGCTGGCATTGACTTTTGATTTTATTAGAAAGAAAGTGTTATGTTTTAGGGTTTTCTTTGATGTATTTGTTTAAGGTTTATATTATGCGCTTAGTGTTTTGATTATCTCATGATTAAATCAGCCTTTGTTAATTAGGATGTTGCACAGTGAATTTTTCTACATTGATTTGCAAGCTTGTTTGTTGCCTTCGTTCATGCACAAGTTTTTTATGTTTTAAAAGCATTATCCTTTGTTTGGTAAAAATCAGATTTTTCTAAATTTTGTTTTTCATTTGAATGTGGAATTGGATTCACTGTGGTGGCGTCACTAATTTAGCACAACTCACATAATATATATATATATATATATATATATATATTTAATTGAAGGATTATGATGGCTCCGTGTTCTGTGCCGTGTTGGTTTTTTTTTTACATATTGATAAAATACATTTCTTTTCACATAATAGTATTATAGTTCTATTTATTTTATTAATTATTTATTATTTGTTTATTATTACTTATAAGTGTATTTTGATGGTGCATGTCGAATAAAATACAAGTTTATTTTTAGTTTGTTATTTTGGATGATTTTATCTAATTCTGATTTGTAATCTTGTCAAATGTGGACCACGTGATGAGGGAATAACATATTGTAAAGGTTCTGAATAATTACTGGTTAGCTTCCGTCGAATGTCGATATACCATATCAGTGGCGGGAAGCATTATTTGAATTTGTGTGACTATATTGTTTGCTTGTGGGGTCTTAAACCTACTTCTTGAATTAGTATTGGAGCCTTTGATACTCATGCCAAAGCTCCTCAGTTTAACCTCGTTATATTTGTCTTCAGTGGGTAATCGTTTAATGAGCGAGATTAATTTGGTATAACCTTTAGGCTTATGTGGATCATTGTAATTAATATCGTTGGAATGTATTCTCAAATATAAAGTATTTAGTAGAAGCCTAAATTTGGGTTGCATTTAGTTTTTGGCGTTATACAGATAAGTATACCCCATATAAATTTGTATATATTAATATATAAAATTTTTAATTACGGTAATAGTTTACATAATTATTTAATTATTTTGGATTTTAGTGATAAAACCATTCATGTTGTAATATTTAAATGTATTAGATTTTAATTATGGCGCCTATCGTTAATTTCGGAACTTATAGATATTCATTTGTTTTAATTATGTGATTCTGATGATTTTCCTAAATACAGATTATAAGTTTAGTTTTAGCATCCAGTATTCCTTAGTATATTATATACATATGTTTTTTTATTTGTGATGTACTAAATTGTTTTGGTAAATGTTATTAAAGTCTTAATATTTAAACTCAGTTATTTCATTTCCTTTATATTTAATAGTTTAAATGTTTAATCATTGGGTTTGTCATATGTTAATTTAATTATTTATTCGTTATTTTTTGTTTTATGTGTTAGATTATATAAATATTGTATTTAATTATTGATTTACTAAATGTATTGTTGTTGATATAATTGGAATAATTTTTGTTAGAAAATGGGATCACTGAATTTTAGTATTATTGCATTGATAATAGTTTTAGACCCGACATATTTTTGTATAAAAACTCATAATCCCTAATTAACTATACACTATCCCTGTCACTAGGGGTTAAACACTGATAAACAAATGAGCTTTTAAATTTGACTCAGGTTATCGAGTTTAAATAAATGAATTATGATCTTTTGTTTTGGCATTAGTTATTTGGGAGACCTATATTTTTGTTCATAAAAATTATATCCTCTTTGAAATTTTCTGATATTTGGGTTTTCTTCTGATATTATTGTATGATATCACACTTTTGTATGCTTTTGAAATCTGTTAACTTTTCGTGATCCTAATATTTTTAGCGGGTGCTTATTGGGCTGTCAAGCTCATTAAGTTGTTCTTTTTCTCTTTCAGATCTGGAGTAAGGTTGATTGGTGGACAGCTTAGCAGGGTCGTTAAGCAAGCTGCCGTCTAGTTGTTAATGAGTTAATAAACTCCCTTTGTTGTGGGCTTAGATCTTCTTGTCTTTTGTTTAATTGTCATGTCAGACGTTTTATTTGATTTCGTTGTATTTAGAACTTTGTGGCTCTCCTTTGCTTTTGAAATTTAGTGTCATTGTTAGATGTTGTTTTTTTTTTTTAGTGTGAGACAGGTTTTAAGGCTTCTCATGACTAAATTGTTATGGCCTTGTAGGTATGTGGGCATTTGTCAACGCTTCGGGTTCAAGGCGTGACACATATGTAAAACTCACATAAAATGCAATTCTTAAATAACATAATATCAATAAGTGTTGTATTTTTGCAATTGACACACCTCTTGCGTGTGTGTACCACAAGTGCACGGGTTATCGAAGTAATAAAGCACCCAAATGGTGGGTAGTTGAATCCACATGGAATAGATGTCTAGAAACAAGAAGTATTGCTACTTAGCTAGGGTGAAAAGAAATTAATGATTGCGATTCAAACTGTTAATGAAAATAAAAATAAAGAGAAAAAAAGAGAGTGAGCAAGAGTAATCCAAAGAGGTGATCAATGGTAAAATGGTGCAATTGGACAATGCTCATCATAGGACTATTGTTTCAAGTGCAAGACTAATATAATGCTTTCCTAATAAAAGTTTAATGAGTCATGGAGATCCAAAGACACACGGTCCTATCCGATTTTCCTATTTCGATTGCTACTTTAGCCCCAATTGAACAAGTAGACTTTGTGGGCAATTCTGGAAGACTACAAGGCAATCCTTATAGCAACACCTGCAACCAAGGGTGGAGAAGCAATCCCATCTTTCTTTGAATAAACAAGGGCAACAAAAGGCCATGGCACCACCGGGTTTTCAACAATAATAAGACCCGAACATGGAGAATCGAGTTTTAGGCTTGGAGACCCGGATGACCGATCTAGAGAAAGCTTTGACTAGATTTGTTCAATTGTCGGATAAAAGGTTTCAGTTGGTCGAAGCTACACTTCACAACCACATTACTTCATTGCACAATCTAGAGAATCAAGTGGGGAAAATTGCGAAGTCATTATCAGAGAAATCTCAAGGAAGCTTGCCTAGTAACACCGAAACCAATCTGAGAGAAAATTTAAAGGCGATCACTTTGAGAAGTGGTTGTGAGGTTGAGTGAGAAGACCAATGTTGAAGCACCCGAGAATGTGAAGGTTGAGAAGAGACCAAACAAGGAGAAAGAGGTGGCAACCCCACCTTACAAGCCAAGAATCTCTTATCCTTCAAGGTTAAAGAACAACCAAAATGATGAACAATACAAGAAGTTCTTAGGTCTATTCAAGCAATTGCACATCAACATTCCTTTTGTGGAGGCATTATCCCAAATGCCTCGGTATGCAAAGTTTTTGAAGGATCTGTTGACCAACAAGAGGAAGTTGGAGGAGAGTGCATCGGTGATCTTAGATGCCTCTTATTCGGCGGTATTGCGAAAGAATATGCCGAACAAGAAGAAAGAGCCCAGAAGCTTCATCATTCTATGCAACATTGGTAATATGGGTGAAGAGATGGCATTGACGGATTTAGGAGCTAGTATCAACGTCATGCAGTATTCATTCTTTCAGAAGCTAGGCTTAGGATAGCCTAGGTCCATCGAATGACAATTCAATAGGCTGACCGAACCATTAGACATCCGAGAGGCATTATCAAAGACGTACTTGTGAAGGTTGACAAGTACTTATTTCCTGTTGACTTTGTAGTCTTGGATGTCGACAAGGATGTAGATGTTCCTTTAATACTTGGGAGGCCATTTTTGCGCACTTCCAAGGCACTTATTGACATGGATAGTGGGGAGTTGATACTGAGGGTTGGTGATGACAAGCTTACATACTACCTCGCCGAAGCCATGTGACATTCTCTTGATTTTTGATAAGTGCTTGTGTGTTAAGAATGTGAAGTATTCTTTCCTTATGATGAGCATGACTTTTATCAGGTTTAAGCGCTAATATATGTGTTTTTGTGTTCTTTTGCGTATGTAGGGTTGTGAAGCTAAGTATTTAGAAAAGAAGCCAAAAGTAGATCGTGAACGTAATATTTGGTGGAATCTTGGAAGCAACAAATGCGAAGACACAAGTGGGGCTCTAAGATACACAACGATTGCTATTTAACTAGGAGGAGAACGGATCAATGATAGTGTGAATAAGATTTATATGAAAAGATTAAAAGAAATAAGAAAGAGAGGCACGATAAAATGAGAGGAAAGACAATCGATAGATGTGGGGTACTCGGACAATGCTCCCCCTGGGACTAATGTTTCAAGTGCAATACCAACTACTATGTCTCCTAATTGATGCTTAATGAGTCATGGAAATCTTTAAACACACTGTCCTAAGCCTAAGGTCAACAGTGACTAACTCTACACTATATCCCGGTGGAGAAATCGATCAATCTCAACACCTCACACTATGTGGAGTTGCAAGACACTCTAGTGATTCCAATATATAGATCTAACCCATTGTTCCAGGCAAAAGACCCCTAGTCGCAATTAAGCCCTAGATGCTAAAGTCACTTCAACGCTTCACTCCGTTACCTATGCAACAAAGCCCCAGCGGAGGTCATCCCTTAGCCCATTCACTCTACTATGACCGCAAAGAACTCTTGGAACGTGGAGGTAAGATAAATCACATCAGAAGGGAAAGGGGGCGCTCCGCTACCTCTCAACTCACCCTCTCGTCCCCCTCCAACCTTGCTTTGTCTTTCCCTCATGGTGTGTCACTCATCCACAAAGGTTACCAAGATGGTCTCTCAACCCTATTGTTACTCTAAGGGAGAAATCATTCAACAAGCATTCAAGATTGAAACTCAATTAGAAACATCAATTAAGGAAGGTATAATAAAAGGTCAATGAAACAAAAACATCCTAGGGTTTACAAAATCCAAGTACCCACTAGGGAGTGTAGCTCTCCATGGATCAAGATGCAATCAATAATGAAATACAAAGTAAAAATATGTAATCCATAGAAAAACCCCCACGGTATTAGTGTCAATGGTCTTGTGGAGTGGCATCGTCCTCTCAAAAGGTCCCTTTGTCAAGCATAGGGCACACCTCGCCGAATAGGTGCCGATGAAATCTCCCCGAATAACTATCTTCCAAGAGAATCATGGTGTTGAAGCCGGAGAACCACTCCAAAAGCCTTGCCAAAACCCCTCTAAACCCTAGCCGCCGACCTTTCAAAAGTTGGAGAAAATATGGAAAGAAGGATGCTGAAATCAGGCTAAATGGCGGCTTTAAAAAGGGCTCGAATCAGGCATCCACACAGGCGTGGGAAATTTCCACACGCCCGTGTGGATTCTCTTGAAATCTCATTTTGAGCCGGCCGTGAACACTACAGTAAATTGCTACAATATTTTCCTACAGTACCTGCTACAACACCGGCCGAAAACACTCCTAAATCTATGTTTTTCGTTGAGGTAATATAAACGGGCACACATTTACACCATAGATCCTGACGCTTCTTCAATAGACGACCTCATTGGTGAAGATCTTACTATCAATGCACAAATTAGGATACTTGAATGTGAATGCCTCTGTGCCCCTCCACATCATTGTACTCGCTTGAATACCTAGAGGTTGGCAGATATTCTCATATCTTGAGTCCGACTTATGTCTTCGCGTTTGTTCCTTCCCAAGATTTCATCAAATAATTCATTCAAAATCTATATTAGCCTCTTTTATCAATATATAGCTTCGAACCCTACATGCATAAAAGAACACAAATACACATGTATTAGTGCTTAAACCTGATAAAAGTAATGCTCATCATAAGGAAAGAACACTTCACATTCTTATCGCACAAGCACTTATCAAACTCCCCCACACTTAAGCTTTTGCTTGTCCTCAAGCACAGAAATAAAACATTGAAGCATAGAAGAAAGAAAGATTGAAAGCGCTCAGCCTTAGGTTCGCCAAAGCATGCAAGGATAGCATTCTACAAGTAAGGGATAATTTCAACACTAAATATGAAAAATCAATGCTCTAGCTAAAAACTTGAATAAAAAAGGACAACAACCCGAAATCATGTAAGTGTGTGTAAACTCACTCAATTCAACCCAAAGTATACTCCTCAAAGTTCTAAGTAAAAGGGACTTATTTATCTACAAAACAACAAGATGGTAGCAGTTTCACACATCCTTTAAGGTAGCTCTTTCCAAAGTGGCCGCTAAGGTGTCTTTCACTCTTTCTAGGTGGTAGCTCTTACTACTGGGGTGGTAGCTTTCACTCATCCCATGAGATAGCTCTTTCTCTCATTAGGGCATAACTAGTACCCGACTTATGAGAGTAGCTCTTTTTTTTAGTGCAGTTGCGGGTAATACGCAAGGGGCATTATCAAGTTTTTGGCACCGTTGTCGGGAAGTAGGAGTTTAGAGATACTTTGCACTTTGTTATCTTAGCCATTCATCATTCATTCTACTTCACATCTTCTTATTCTATCATCGTTCTAATTTATTTTCTTTATTTTGGTGCAGCTCCAAGTTATGACCCAAGGGAATTGAAGGTGATCCTGAACTTGAACGTACACTCAGAAGAAAGATTAAAGAACCTGTGCAAGAACCGTCAAATCTAGTTGAAGTTGAAGTTGAAGGGTCTGATAACATGGTAGAACATAATGAACAATAGAGAACATTTTTTGAATACGCCAGACAGTTAGTATTGGGGACATAATCTAGCATTGTGCTGCCCCGATTACAGCTCCGAACTTTGAGCTAAAGCAAGCATTCATCCAAATGATATGGCAGTCAGTACAGTTCAATGGTTTGGCCGATGAGGATCCAAACAACCATATTGAAAACTTCTTAGAAGTTTATGACATGCTAAAGATTAATGGTGTTATGGATGATGCTAAAAGATTGTGGGCTTTCCCATTCTCCCTAAAAGAAAGAGAAAAGTAGTGGATAAATTCTTTACCACGACCATCCATTATGACATGGAATGAAATGGTCGAAGCTTTTCTTGCAAGGTATTTCCATCCGGGGAAATCGGCGAACCTTCGTAATGAAATATCATCATTTGTTCAGATGGAGCTTGAATCCTTGTTTGAGACATGGGAGCGATTCAAGGATCTCTTGCGGAAGTGGCCATAGCATGGTTTCCCTGAATGGATGGTCATTCAGACTTTTTACAACGGGTTGAATCCAAGTACAAGACAATTTCTAGATGCTGCCGCAGGAGGTACAATAGGGAACAAGACCCCTGAAAAAGCCTGATAGTTTGTAGAGGAAATGTCCATGAATAGCTACCAATGGAATGCAAGGGAAAAGAAGAAAGTGGACGGGCTCCATAAAATTGATGCGGTTACATCCTTAGCAGCCAAGTAGAGGCATCGAGCAAGAAATTGGATACGTTAACTTCACCGAGGATGACCGTGATGACGAGTTGTGATGGTTGTGGGGGTTCACTTCAGCCCTGACTAAACAAGTAGACTTTGTGGGCAATTCGGGAAAGGTACAAGGTAATCCTTATAGCAACACCTACAACTAAGGGTGCAGGAAGCACCCCAATTTTTCATGGAGTAACCATGGGCAGCAAAAGGCCACAACACCACCGGGTTTCCAAAAACAAGCCCAGAACATGGAGAACCTAGTTTCAGGCTTGGAAACCTGAATGACCGACTTAGAGAAAGCCTTGACTAGATTTATGCAATCATCGGATACACGGTTTCAATCGCTCGAGGCTACACTTCACAACCACACCGCTTTATTGCACATTTTAGAAAATCAAGTGGGACAATTTGCGAAGTCTCTATCTGAGAGACAACAAGGAAGCTTACCTTGTAGCACCGAGACTAACCAAAGAGAACATGTGAAGTTGATCACTTTGAGAAGTGGTCCTGAGGTTGAGGGTAAGCTTTTAAGTGAGAAGTCCAATGTTGAAGCACCCGAGGTCATGGAGGTTGAGGAGAGAGTTAACAAAGAGAAGGATGTGGCACCCCCACCTTATAAACCAAGAATCCCGTATCCTTCAAGATTGAAGAACGACCAAAATGATGAGCAATACAAGAAGTTCTTGGGTCTAATCAAGCAATTGCACATCAACATTCCTTTTGTGGAGGTATTGTCTCAAATGCCTCGGTATGCCAAGTTCTTGAAAGACTTTTTGGGCAACAAGAGGAAGCTGGAGGAGAGTGCATCAGTGATCCTAGATGCCTCTTATTCGGCGGTGTTGCAAAAGAATATGCCGAACAAGAAGAAAGACCCGGGAAGATTTGTGATTCGTGCAACATTGGCAATTTGGGTGAAGAGATGGCATTGGCGGATTTGGGGGCTAGTATCAACGTCATGCCATACTCGTTCTTTCAGAAGCTATGCTTGGGAGAGTCAAGGCCCACTCGAATGACATTGTAATTGATAGACCGAACGGTGAGACATCCGAGGGGCAACATTGAAGACGTACTTATCAAGGTGGACAAGTACATATTTTCTGTAGACTTTGTAGTGTTGGATGTCGATGAGAATGTAGATGTTCCTTTGATACTTGGGAGGGCATTCTTGCGAACTTAAAAGGCACTTATCGACATGGACGGCGGGGAGTTGACATTGAGAGTTGGAGATGACAAGCTCACATACTGCCTCGCCAAAGCCATGTGACATTCTCTCGACTTTGATAATACTCTTTATTTTCTTGACACTACCGATAAACTAATAGATGAATATATGCAGGAAATGTTGAATCCAGACCGTATGAAGGGTTACTAGACCAAGAAATGGAGAACAAAGAGATGATGATACTTGGTTTAGAGGAGAAGGTACCATCTACTCCGGGGATCATGAAGAAGATGCTTCAGAAGATGAAGCGAGCGAGGAGATGCCACAAGAAATGCCCCAAGGCTGTTGGGGATGTGCAAGAACGGAACAAGGGTGAAGAACCCTTAAGTGGTAACAAGCTCGACAACCCTCCCTCTACATTCAAAAGGCTATGTTCATCATGCTTCCAAGTCATGGGTAAAAGGGGAACATTCATCTATGAGCCCCGATGAGGTAAGACAAGGTACGTCAAGCTAAGTGACGTTAAACAAGTGTTTCTTGGGAGGCAACCCAAGTTTTTACTATTTTCCTAGTTTTAAATTTAGTGTTTGCATAAATAAGGTTTAAGTGTTGGTGTCTTGATTTTTAGATGTTATTGCTGTGCTTTTCTCATGGACGTTTTGGTGTTATCGTGTGCTTAAATGTTTATGGCAAAGTTGTTGGTTGTTTAAGCGAGTTTTTTGTGTCCTTCCTTGGTATACTTTGTATGATAAGGCAGGCTCTGAGTGTATTTATTTGTTCAGAAATCTTCTGTAAAGCCTGCAGAGTTTTCTAAGGCATCCACAGAAAACACACGGCAGTGTGGAATTTCCATAAGGCCGTGGGTCTCTACTGCGAGCTCATTCTGAGATGACACATGGGCGTGGACTCACCCCTGTGAATTACCTTGTGACGGTCCACGCCCGTGGGTAATTTCCACACGGGCGTTTGTTGTCTTGCAGAGACTTAGAGATTTTTCCCGAGAAGACACAGGGTCATGAACTCGCCCCTGTGGATGACCCTATGACAAACACACGGGCGTGGGTAATTTATGTATGCCCATGTGGCTCTCTACAGAAAAGCTCTCTTCCATCCCGAATTGGTGGAAGTGGCCTCATCCCCTCCAAACGTCCCCTTGTCAAGCCTAGGGCAGACCTCGCCGAATTGGTACCGATGAAAGCTCCCCTAATAACTATCTTCCAAGAGAATCGTGGTGTCGAAGCCGGAGAACCACTGCAAAAGCCTTGGCAAAACCCCTCTAATCCCTGGCCACAGGCCTCTCAAAAGATGGCGAAAAAGCAGATCAATCATTATCAAAACTCCTTGCAAGAAGAAGTAAGCTATGACAAAAGAAAACAAATGAGAATGATGGAAGAATAAGAAAGTGTGAAATAGAATGAATGATAAATAGCTAAAATAGCAAAGTGCAAAGTGCTTCTAAAATGTCTATTCCCTGGCAACGGTGCCAAAAACTTGACACGATGGAATATGCGTGTAAACTGCAAGTACACAGGTGTCGAACTAATAAATCCTAGGTGAGTGGGTATCGTATCCATAGGGAATAGTGAATAGAAACACAACAATTGCTATCTAACTATGATGAGAATAAATCAATGGTATGATGAATGAGATTTATATAAAAAGAGATAAAAGAAATAAGAATGAGAGGCACAATAAAATTGAGAGGTAACACAATCGATAGAAGTGGGGTACTCGGACAATGCACCCCTAGGATTAATGTTTCAAGTGCAACACCAACTATTATGCTTCCTAATCAATGTTCAATGAGTCATGGAAATCATTAAGCACATGGTCCCAAATCTAAGGTCAACCGTGACTAACTCTACACAATGTCCTAGCGGAGAAATCGCTCAGTCTCAACACCTCACACTGTGTAAAGTTGCATGGAGTTCTAGGGAATCCAACTGATAAACTCTCTTCCTATGTATAGACCTAATCCTTTGGTCCAGGCGAAATGCCCCTAGTCACAATCAAGCCCAGATGCTAAAGTCACTTCAATGCTTGACTCTATTGCTCGTGCAACTAAGCCCCAGCAGAGTTCATCCTTTAGCAAATCACTCTATTGTGACCGCAAAGAACTCTACAAAATGGAGGTAGAATAAATCACACCGGAGGGGAAAGGGTCCGCTCTGCTACATCTCGAGTCACACTTTCAACCCTCTCTAATCAAGTATTGTCTAACCCTCATGGTGTGTCACTCATCCACAAAGGCTACCAAGATGGACTCTCAACCCTAGTACCACTCTAAGAAGAACTCATTCAACAAGCATTCAAGATTGGAACTAAATTAAAGACATCAATTAAGGAAAGGATAATAAAAGGCCAATAAAACAATAATATCTTAGGGTTTACAAAATTCAAGTACCCACTAGGGGGTTTAGCTCTCCATGGAGAACAATACAATCAACAATGAAATCGAAAGCAAAAACAAGTATTCTAGAAGAAAACCCCCTCGGTATTCGTGTCGATGGTCTTGTGGAGTGGCCTCGTCCTCTCCAAAGGTTCCCTTGTCAAGCCCAGGGCACACCTCGCTGAATCCGTGTCAATGAAAGCTCCCTCAATAGCTATCTTCTAAGAGAATCACAGTGTCAAAGCCGGAGAACCACTCCAAAAGCCTTGCCAAAACCCCTCTCAACCCTAGCCGCCGGCATCTCTAAAGATTGAGAAAAGATGGGAAAAATGATGCTGAAATCGGGTTGAAAAATGTCTTTAAATAGGCTGGAATTGAGCATCCACATGGGTGTGTGGATGTTCCACATGCCCCTGTGGAATTTCCACACGGGCATGTGGAAATTCCACACGCTCGGGTGGATTCTTTGGAATTCTAATTTTCGGGCTACTGTAAACAGTAACTACTATAGTAAATTGATACAGTGATTTGCTACATTAACTTGCTATAGTACCCCCGCCAAAAACACTCCTGAATCCACTTTTCATCGAGGCAACATAAACGAGCACATGTTTATGGCGTAGATTGCGTTGCTTCTTCAATAAATGGGTTTATTGGTAAAGATCTTGCTATCATTGCACAAGTTGGGATATGCAAATATGACTGCTTTTGTGCCCCTCCAACTCATTTTAATGGCTTGAATACATGGAGGTTGGCACACATTCATGTATCTTAGAGCCCCACTTGTGCTTTCGCGTTTATTGCTTCCAAAATTCCACCAAATAGTGTGTTCACGATCTACTTTTGGCTTTTTTTTTTAATACTTAGCTTTACAACGCTACATGTGCAAAAGAACTCAAAAACACATGTATTAGCGCTTAAACCTAATGAATGTCATGCTCATTGTAAGGAAAGAATACTTCACATTCTTAAAACACAAGCACTTATTAGAGTCACACGGGCGTGGGTAATTTCCACATGCCCGTGTGAATGTACAGAAACGCAAGAGCCGTGGGTTATCTTTAAAATCCTTTCGTTCTTCTTCATTCTCACACTCCCAATTGCTCCGATAACATTCCAAACCCTTCTCCCCACCTCACACCATTAATTTAGAGAGGTTTACTCGAGTTTTCCGGCCGAATTTAAAGTTTTTATCTTCATCTCATCGGTAACCCTTAATTCTCTCTTTTCTTCATCATATTTGATTTTATTCAATTAGAATGGTAAATGTTGCTTCGTTTCTACAATTAGATGGTTATTGTATTATTAGAAAGAGTTTATAAATGATTCTAAGATGTATTTTTGGAGTTTTAGCCTGCAGCTGTGCGGTTTTCACGCTTTGTGGATCCACTCGGGCGTGTGGAATTTCCACACGACCGTGTGGATTTCTATAGCACTAATACTGTGAGCCAATTTGATTGATTTCTTTTTAATTCTTGTAGATATGGAAAATAGGATAAATATTACGGCCGGTAAACATCCAAGAGAGCAGTCCCCTTAAATAGAGCGCATAGAGTTCACTATTCCTGAGCACCATGCTTGGTTTGAGTGATTGTCGAGGCTTTGGTTCCCACAAACTCGCTTCCTAGATACGAGCGTATTATGAGATATACAATAGGAAGATGAGTTGGTGGATGAGGTAGAGGATCTTGTCTCGATGGGAGGTTGGAGATAGTTACTGACGATTAGAGAGCCTGCCATCTGTGCTCTTACATTGGAGGTGCTATCATAATCAAGACACCAACACTTAAAGCATTATTCACATAAATACTAACTAAAAACTAGGAAAACATTAAAAACTGGGGATGTCTCCCAAGAAGCGCTTGTTTTACATCACTTAGCTTGACGTACCTCTTCCTTACCTTATGAAGGCTTGAAAAGAGTATGTTACTCCCGACTAGACATTGCAAAGCTACTTCCTTTAAACAAAAATCTGCTTGCCGGGGTGGAATATTTGTTGGAGAGTCCAACCATCTTACCTTTGTCCTCCAAGGAAACAATTTGGGTTGGGAATTGTCCAAGCTTAGCACATGTGGGTTATTGGATGACTTCAATCTCGTACCCACATCTTCTTCCAAACCCAAAATCTCTTTCTTGCAATTTATGAGTTGATCAATTCCAAAGGGGGGTGCTCGCTCCATTACCTTAGGATTTACTTCTTCTTCCATTTCAACTTTAAAGCAATCTGTCTTCGCCGACCCTCCTTGTATCATTTCTTGCTCATAAACACACTGTCCATTGAAGCAATCCCCACTTTGAAAGAAAGGTTCTTCTTGCATCCTTTCACTCTCTACAACATCATACCCATTCTGTCCTACTCCTTTATTGTCATTCACTACCACATCATTTCTATGAGGAACTTGAAACGCTTGCTCAAATACTTATGTTCCTTAGAGAGTGTGTCAAGTATCCCTCCTAATTGATGCTCAAGGTTTTTAAAGGAGGCTTCATGACATCTAAAGGTGGTCTCAATATTTTGGACACAGACATCGGTCATTTCAATAAAATTAGCTAATACTTTTTGAAATTGAGGCGCATCCTCTCTAAGCAGCTCACCCTTTTGACATTCACTTTGAGGTGCTTCCCAATGTTGTCCATCAATTGGATGATATGTGTTGTAACATGGATTGCTCTGTTGTTGTGAAGTAACAATTCTATCAACTTTTTAAATCAGAGGTTCAACTTGAGAATATAGAGCAATGAGCGAATCAATCATCATTTAAGCTCCACGCAAGAAAGAGTAAGACATGACAAATGAAAACAAATGAGAATGATGGAAGAATAAGAATGTGTGAAATAGATTGAATGATAAATAGCTAAAATAGCAAAGTGCAATGTGTCTCTAAAATGCCTATTCCCCGGCAACGGCACCAAAAAATTGACATGACCGAATATGCGTGTAAACCGCAAGTACACGGGTGTCGAAGTAATAAATCCCAGGTGAGTGGGTATCGTATCGATAGGGAATAGTGAATAGAAACACATCAATTGCTATCTAACTATTATGAGAATAAATCGATGGTATGATGAATGAGATTTATATAAAAAGAGATAAAAGAAATAAGAACGAGAGGCACAATAAAATTGAGAGGTAAGGTAATCAATAGAAGTTGGGTACTCGGACAATGCTTCCCCTAGGATTAATGTTTCAAGTGCAAGGCCAACAATTATACTTCCTAATAAATGCTCAATGAGTTATGAAAATCCTTAAGCACATGGTCCCAAATCTAAGGTCAACCATGACTAACTCTACACTATGTCCCGGCGGAGAAATCGTTCAGTCTCAACACCTCACACTGTGTAAAGTTGCATGGAGTTCTAGGGAATCCCAGTGATAAACCATCTTCCTATGTGTAGACCTAACCCTTTGGTCCAGGCGAAAGGCCCCTAGTCACAATTAAGCCCCAGATACTAAAGTCATTTCAACACTTCACTCTGTTGCAAAATTAATTAATGACATCAATTAAGGAAAGCATTCAAGATTGGAACTTAATTAAAGACATCAATTAAGGAAATCATAATAAAAGGTTAATGAAACAATAACATCCTAGGGTTTACAAAATCCAAGTAGCCATTAGGGGGTTTAGCTCTCCATGGAGCACAATACAATAAACAATGAAATCAAAAGTAAAAACAAGTGTTCCATAAGAAAACCCCCTCGGTATTCATATAGATGGTCTTGTGGACTATCCTCGTCTTCTCCAAAAGTCCCCTTGTCAAGCCTGGGGCACACCTCGCCGAATCGGTGCCGACGAAAGCTCTCCCAATAACTATCTTCTAAGAGAATCATGATGTTGAAGCCGGCGAACCACTCCAAAAGCCTTGCTAAAACCCTCAAAACCCTAGCCACTGGCCTCTCAAAAGATGGAGAAAAGATGGGGAAAAAGATGCTTAAATCGGGCTGAATCGCGACTTTAAAAGGGCTGTAATCGGACATCCACACGGGCGTGGGGGAATTTCCACACACCTGTGTGGATTCTCTAGAAATCTTGTTTTCAGTCGGCTGTGAACAGTACTGCTATAGTAAATTACTACAATATTTTGCTACAGTAACCTGCTACATTACCCCCACCAAAAACACTCCCGAATCTATTTTTCATCGAGGCAACATAAACGGGCACACACTTATGCCGTAGATTGTGACGCTTCTTTAATAAACGGGTTCATTGGTGAAGATCTTGTTATCAATGCATAAGTCAGGATACACAAATGTGACTGCCTTTGTGCCCCTCTAACTCATTGTAATGACTTCAATTCATGGAGGTTGGCACACCTTTAGAAATCCTGGAGTCCCACGTGTGTCTTCGCGTTTGTTCCTTCCTAGATTCCACCAAATAATGCGTTTATGATCTACTTTTATCTTCTTTTCTCAATACTTAGCTTCACAACCCTACATGCGCAAAATAACACAAATACACATGTTTTAGCGCTTAAACCTGCTAAAAGTAATGCTCATCATAATGAAAGAATACTTCACATTCTTAACATACAAGCACTTATTACCCTTTGGTCAAGATGAAAGACCCCTAGTCACAATTAAGCCCCAACACTAAGGGTTACTTCAACACTTCACTCTATTGCTCTCATAACTAAGCCCTAGTGGAGTTGGTCTCTTAGCACTTCACACTATTGTGACCACAAAAAACTCTTGGAATGTGAAAGTAGGATAAATAAAACTGGAAGGGAAAGGAGATATTCTGCTAGCTCTGGACTCACCCTCTTGACTTTTTTCAACCTAGATTTGTCTAACCCTCATGGTGTGTCACTCATCCACAAGGATTACCATGATAGATTCTCAACCCTAGTGTCACTCTAAGAAAAAATCAATTTAATAAGCATTCAAGGTTGGAACTCAATTCAAAACATCAATTAAAGAAACAAGATGAAAGATCATTGAAAGAAAATCATCCTAGGGTTTTTAAGTCCAAGCACCCACTAGGGATTTAGCTTTCCATAGAGCAAGATACAATCAATAATGAAATTGAATGTAAAAGCATGCAATCCATATGTAAAACCCCCTCGTAGTCTGTATCAATGGTCTTGTGGGGTTGCCTCATCTTCTGCAAGGGTTCCCTCGTCAAGCCTAGGGTACACATCGCTGAATTGATGCTGATGAAAGCTTCCCCTAATAACTATCTTTCGCAGGAATGCGAAGTCGAAGGCCGTAGAACCACTCCCAAGACCTAGCTAAAGCCTCTCTAAACCCTAGCCACAAGCACCTCCAAAGTTGGGGAAAAGATGAGAAAAAGATTGGAAAAGGATCCCCCAAAACGTCTGAAATCGCAGCTTAAATAGGGGGCACGTAGAATTTCCACATGCCCGTGTAAATTTCCAGAAAGCGATTTCCTGCTATCTGTGAACAGTAACTGCTACAATACTTTTGCTACAGTAACCCACTATAGTACTTCGCCAAAATACTCCAGAATCTACACTTTTCATCGAGACCACATGAATGGGCACACATCCATGCGATAGATCACTTTGCTTCTTCAATGAAATCACATTAACAAAGATCTTGCTAGTATTGCACAAGTCAGAACACATGAGTATGATTGCCTTTGTGCCCTTACAATTTGTATATTTTCTTGGACACAATGGAGGTTGGCACACACCCAAATGTCTTTGAGCACAACTTGTGTCTTCACGTTTGTTTAATCCAAGAACTTCATAAAAAATTGCATCCACAATTTACTTTTGGTTGCTTTCTTCCACACTTCTCCCCACAACCCTAAATGCACAAAAGAACACAAATACACATGCATAAGTGATAAAATCTAAGAAATGTAATGCTCAATGTAAGAAAATAATACTTCATATTAGTAATACACAAGCAGTTATCATGTTCCAACCTCCATTGTGCTCAAGAGAATGCACAAAGTGGAGGGGCACAAAGGTAGTCACACTCATTTGTTCTGACTTATGTAACATTAGCAAGAGCTCCGTGGATGTAGTTTCATTGAAGACACGACGTGATCTACAGCATAAATGTGTGCCCATTCATGTGGCCTCGATGAAAAGAGTGGATTCAGGAGCATTTCGGTGAAGTACTGTAGTAGTTTACTATAGCAAAATCATTGTATCAAACTCACTGTTGCAGTTACTGTTTATAGCGCCCAGGAAATGAAGATCTAGAAATTCACAAGTTCGTGTGGAATTTCTACATGCCCGTGTGGTTGCCCAATTCCAGCCACTATAAATACCACATTATGAGAATTATTGAAAGATCATTTCCCCATCTTTTTCCATCCTTGGAGATGCTCGCGACTAGGGTTTGGAGAGGCTTTGCCTAGGTTTTTGGAGCAGTTTTATGGCCTTCGACATCACGTTCATTTGGAAGATAGCTATTGGGGGAGCTTTCGTCGGGCATCGATTCGGCCAGATGTGCCTAGGCTTGACAAGGGAATCTTTTGAGAAGACCAGACGGCTCCACAAGACCATCGATATGGACTACAAGGGGGTTTTATCTATGGATAGCATGCTTTTTACTTACGATTTCATTGTTGATTTTGTATTGCTCCATGGAGAGCTAAACCCTTAGTGGGAGCTTGGACTTGTAAACCCTAGGATAATTTTGTTTCAATGATTCTTATTTTGCTTCTTTAATTAATTTTTAATTAAGTTTCAACCTTAAATGCTTGTTGTATTGATTTTTCCTCAGAGTGACACACTATTAGGATTAGAAAAACAAGGTTGGAGAAGGTCGAGAGGATGAGTCGAGAGGTAGCGGAACATCTTCTTTCCCTTCTGATGTGATTTATCCTACCTCCATATTCCGAGTTCTTTGCGGTCATGATAGAGTGAAGTGCTAAGAGATAAACTCCATTGGGGCTTAGTTATGCAAGCAACAAAGTTAAGTGTTACTTAAACCACACAAAGTGTATCGATTAATCCAAATACAACTAAATAGTCACAAATGTATACATATAAAATACATATGTTTAGACGTTTATCAAACATCCCCGCACAAAAATGTTTGCTTATCCTCAAGCAAACAAACATGAAGAATAGGGGCAAGAAGATAAGCAGTTAAATCTATGACCTCAAGCTCACAAGTAAAGAACCTCACAAGCACAAGTGAAAAGAAATTAAGATAGTGAGTTATTCTATAAGAAAACAAGTAGAGGTAGTCCTGTTTCATCTAAAGGTCTCCTGTGAGTGTTTGTAAACTTCCTACCTTATCCTCCACACCCTGGATTACCCCAAGATGTCCATTCACCGCACACATAATGATAACCAGTGTCAGAAGTGTTCAAGATAACCTAATAATCAATCAAGAGTCCTTTGATTCCTATATAAAACTCTAGCCTTTAAGTGACTCTAAAACAGGTTCCTCCAAATCAATAGAGCTATTTTATTTTATTATTTTTTCTTAGTCTGACTAACGTACACTGCATAAAATCTTTCTGGAGGATACACATGCCAATTAGGGACAAGAGCCACCCAACTTACTCGATTATATGTCTACATAGACATATTCATGCTTTACTAGCAGAGGAATACTATCACAGATTCCGTTTTTCTTCTTTTTTTATATACATATATACATACCTTATCTCATGTCTCCTTTTTTAATACTTGCTACATAAAACTTCACTTAAAGCTAAAGAAAAATAATAAAGGAACCAAAAGCTCTTAAAGGAATATTAACGGTAGAATTTAATATTCTATTGCCAATATTATCTTGATGGGTTGACCGGAGTGTACAAAGTGGAAGTAATTGTGACAAAGCATGAAGGTGCACTAGAGATAAAACAAGACTTCTATTCAAGCATAGATAAAAAATACAACTCACATCAATCATTCTTTCAAGCTAGGAATTCTTAACTAAGTATCATAGCTATCATAGGTAAGTCAAGCATGCAATCGCAAAAATTTACAAAGTTTACGAAAATCCACCCCACTTAAAGATGCACATTGACCCCAATGTTCCTAAATCAATAAAATTCAATAATATATACAATGAAAACATAGTAAGAGGGTTTCCTGAACTTCCCCAAGTCTCAAAGCATGAGTCTTGAAGTCCATGAGATCAGGGTGACCACCAATGGTTCCGATAGATGATAGAGAAAAAAAGGTGTGCTTGATGCCCTAAATCCATGCTACAAAGTAGAAAGGAACATCATCTCATGGCAACTATCACCCACAATGAAAGGAAACACAAAAACAAATCAACAACTAACAAAACCAAAACAATGAAACAAGAAAGAGTCTATGCAAGTGCTTTGTTCAATCAATATAATGATGTCCAAATATCTCTATTACAATTTCTTATAGGGATTTACAAAGATACTACAAATGTCCAACAAGTTCAAGGAAAGCACCATTCAAAATTTACTGTAGCACAAACTTGAAAGAGCAAGAGTTTTCCCTTGTTTTTGAAGACCGAAAATTAACAAATAATAGCTCAAAATTCAAATAAATTAAAGATCAAACAAACAAACATCTCTCCCATATTTTGAAGCAAGAAAAACATACAAAATTGAGAAGAAAAACCAAGATTGCTCAAAACACAAGTTAGGGCTTCAAAACTTGAATTGATGAACATCTATGAAATAGATGTTGAAACCTCAAATAAACCACTAGATCCAAGTTTTAAGAGGTAGGATAAGATTTAATAGAAAGAAAAATGAAGAAAAATGGTGAAAAAAATGAAGGAAACCAGAGGAGAAATGAGAGAGTTATGAAGAAAATGGTGAAGAGGTCGCCACTTAAAGGCTGCTTGAGGCCTTCACGGCCTAGTTCATGGGCTGGCCATCCCATAAACCAATCCATAGGCTCCTCATGGTTAGGATGGTGACTGTGAGTCCTCTTTGCCTTCATTCATAGGCTGGATAGCCCGTGAACACCCCCAGAAAACCTAGAAAAGTTCTCTTCAACACACCCAACTCATAAACTTCAACAAACAAATATACCATCATTCCCAACTCAAATGAAGCATGCAAAACTCATCCAAAAAGCACTTATCAAAGAATAATTATCAAAAACCCAAAAAATGCATGAAATAACACAAAAACATGAATACAAACAAGAATACAATCACATGAAATTTAATAAACAAAGGGGACAAACTCAAAATCACAACAACAAAACACTCAACCAAAGCACAGTTAAACATCCAAACACACAAAGAATACAAAAATAAGAGTATGACAAATTAAAAAGCATAGTTTGCCTCCTAAAAAGATCTTGTTTAACGTCATTAGCTCGATATACCTCTTTCTTATCTTAAGGAGGCTTGAATATGGTGTGTTCATCTTGGCTAGAGGTGGCATAAGAACTACCAAGGAAAAAGTGCCAGAGAAATGATGAGTCTTATGAATGCCGTGCAGGCCTTCCATTTGGTTGGGGATGTGGAGTGATTGTTGTATGTGGGAGCCTGGAGAAATGTTCTCACTATTCATGAGCCGACTTACTATGAGCTAACTGACACACCCCTTGCATGTGTATACCGCAAGTGCATGGGGTTTCAAAGTAATAAAATATCTCGATGAGTGGGTAGTCAAATCCATAGGGAATAGATACTCAGAAACAAGAAGTATAGCTATTTAGCTGGAGTGAAAACCAATTTGTGATTTTTATTCAAAATATCAATGCAAATAAAAGTAAAACATTGAAGAGAAAACAAGAGGAATTTAGAGAGATAATCGATTATAAAATGGGGTACCTGGATAATGATCACCCTGGGACTATTGTTTCAAGTGTAAAACTAATATTATGCCTCCTCATTGATGTTTAATGAGTAGTGGAGATCGAAAGATACACGGTCCCAAACCTAAGGTCAACCGTGAATAGCCCTCTATACTTGCCCTGGTAGAAAGGGATATTCTCAAACCCTCACATTGTGTGGGACTTCTTAAAGCTCGAGGGAAACCAAGTGATAAAGTCTATTCCCTAATTTAGATTTAACCCTTTGGTCCAAGCAGGAGATCCCTAATCATAATTAAGCCCCAGCACTAAGGATAACTCAACAGTTGACTCTATCACTCATGCAACTAGGCCCCAGTGGAGAAGGTCTCTTAGCACTTCACTCTATCATGATTACAAAGAAATCTTGCCATGTGAAGGTAAAATAAATCACATCGGAGGGGAATGGGACATTCTGCTACCTCTTGAGTCACTCTCTAAACCCTTTTCAACCTTGCTAATTCTAACCCTAATGAAGTGTCACTCTTTCAAGTGGATTACCTAGATAGATTCTCAACCCTAGTGCCACTCTAAGCGAAAATCAAATCAATAAGCACACAAGATTGAAACTCAATTAAAACATCAATTAATGGAAACATAGTAGAAGTTAATGCAACAAAATCATCCTAGGGTTATGACACACCCCTTGCATGCGTGTATCGCAAGTGCACGGGTTATCAAAGTAATAAAGTACCCCAGTGAGTTGGCAGTCGTATCCACAGGGAATAGTTGTTAGGAAGCAAGTAGTGATGTTATTTAACTATCTAGTGAACCAATTTGTGATTTGAGTGAACAATATCAATGCAAATAAAATAAAGAAAAGAGAAAGGAAACGCAATGGGAATAAGGAGAGGCAATCCATAGAAAGATGGGGTACCCGGACTTTGCTCACCTTGGGACTATTGTTTCAAGTGCAAGATTAATTATTATGCCTCCTAACTGATGTTTAATAAGTCATGAAAATCCAAAGACACACGATCTCAAACCTAAGGTTAACCGTGACTAACCCTACACTATAGCCTGGCGGAAAGGGATACTCTCGATGCCTTACACTGTGTAAGGTTGCATAAAGCTCTAGGGACTCCAAATGATAAACCCTACTCCCTGATATAGATCTAACCCTTTGATCTAGGCGAAAGACCCCTAGTCATAATGAAGCCCCAACACTAAGGATTACTTCAATACTTCACTCTGTTGCTTGTGCAACTAAGGCCCAGTGGAGTTTATCTCTTAGCACTTCACTCTATCATGACCGAAAAGAACTCTTATAAGGTAGAGGTAGGATAAACCACTTCGGAAGTGAAAGAAGGCGTTCCACTATCTCTCGACTCACCCTCTCGATCATCTCCAACCTTGCTTTGTCTAATTCAAATGGAGCGTCACTTATCCAGAAGGATTACCATGATAGATTCTCAATCATAGTATCATTCTAAGGGAAAATCAATTCAACAAGCATTCAATGTTGAAACTCAATTAAAATATCAATTAAAGAAACATACTAAAAGTCATTGAACCTAAATCATCCTAGGCTTTACAAGCCCAAGCACCCACTAAGGGTTTAGCTCTCAATGGAGCAATATAAAACCAGATATGAAATCAAAAGTAAATGAAAACAATCCATAGATAAAACCCCTTGTAGTCCATATCGATGGTCTTGTGGAGCCGCCTCATCTTGTCCAAAGGTTCCGTTGTTAAACCTAGGGCACACCTCACCTTATTGATGCTTACGAAAGCTTCCCCAATAGTTCTCCTCCAAAGAAACTTGATGTTGAATGCCATAGGACTACTCCAAAAATCTAGCAAAAGTCTTTCGAAACCCTAGCCATGAGCACCTCCAAAGATGCACAAAAGACAGGAAAAAGATCCCCAAAAGAACCTCTCAAAGCGGTATTTATAGGGCTGGAATAGGGCATCCACATGGGCGTGTGGAATTTGGAAATTCCACACGCCCATGTGAATTTCCAGGTCTTCATTCCTACTTCGCTAAAATGCTCCCAAATCCATTCTTTCATCGAGGCCACATGAATCGGCACACATCCATGAGATAGATCGCGATGCATTTTCAATGAAACCATATTGATGAAGCTTTTACTAATGTTGCACAAGTTGGAACACATGAGTATGACTGCCTTTGTGCCCATCCACTTTGTCTATTCACTTAAGCACAATGAAGGTTGGCATATACCCACATGTCCTTGAGCACAACTTGTGTCTTCACCTTTGTTCGATCGAAGAACTTCATCAAAAACCATGTCCACGATCTACTTTTGCTTCCTTTCATCCAAACTTATCTCCACTACCCTAAATGCACAAAATAACACAAATACACATGAATGAGCGATAAAATCTGATAAAAGTAATGGTTAATGTAAGAAAAGTATACTTCATATTACTTATACACAAGCACTTATCAAACTCTCCCACACTTAAGCTTTTGCTTGTCCTCAAGCAAAAATAAAACATTCAAGCATAAAAGAAGGAAAATTGGAAGTGCTTGGCCTTAAGTTCACCAATAGCATGCAAAAGAAGCATTCTACAAGTAAGGAAAAATTCTAACACCAAATAAGAAGCATTATTGCTCTAGCTAAAAACTTGTATTAAAAAGGATAACAATCTGATATTGTGTAAGTGTGTGTAAACTCACTCAAGTCAACCTAACATGTACTTCTCAAAGTTCTTGTTAAGAGTGACTTATTTATATACAAAACAAGAAAAGGTAGTAACTTCACAAATCATCTAAGGTAGCTCTTTCCTAGGCGGCCGTTAAGGTGGTTTTCACACTTTTTATGTGGTAGCTCTTTCTACCGTGGTGGTAGCTTTCACTCATCTCATGAGATATCTCTTTTTCTCATTAGGGCATAACTAGTATCTGACTTATGAGAGTAGCTTCATACTTCATAGGTGGTAGCTATAACGCCCCATCCCGTGGGTCCTACATGTGACATATCGCCATGACAACCTAACGGAGGTCAAACACCTGCCTCAACCCCAGATCATCGTAAGGCTAACCTATTCCTTAAACAAAACTACTATAACAACAAAAAATAATTTAATCATGAACATATATAATAACATTATTATACAAGATCATCAATTTAACACAAGGTGTGAATTATAAACAAACCTCATCAGAAAACTCTGAAGTCAAGCAAACATTTACAATTACATCCCCAAATACAAAGCTGTAACCTGAAATATATATAAGCATCACATCATCCCAAAATATGGGTATGGTTTCTCAGACAACAATGGACAATAGCATCATACATGAATAATCAAGAAGGCGAATCATATAAGTCAGACGACACTATAACATTAGGGATCCCATGCGCTATATGCCAAGTACATGAATATATATGAACAACCTAAAAGAAATAAATGCACTGCAATAGACTCTTGCCAAGCACTTCCGTCTGCATTGCTTTGCTGAACTAACAGCTGGGGAGAAGGAAAAGGGGTTGAGTAACTTGGTTACTTAGTGAGGGGATTAGCATGGAACTATAAAACCATACATGTCAAAAATAAATATAACCAATTTAACTATAAACTGCTTTAAGAGTTTACCAACACCCAAAATAAAGAAATTAGCAACCGTAAAGTAACACTACTTTCCCATCAACTAAAGAGATAAATGTCTACGGAAAATGAATAGCTAAAAAAAAAAAAACTTTCTTTCCACAATTTCAAACCCAGGTATTTGCATAACGCAAGGTTCAATAGTTGTAACATGTTAAATAATTCAAAAGTGCGACCACAACCAAGATAATATAAGTAACGAGTACAAAACAAGAATTCAAGTTTGCATAAATGATATACACTATTAATAACCATTTTAAAACATAAAATAATTTAAAACCAATTATAATTCCAAAAATGTCTGTTCTTTCAAATAATTTAATAATATAAGGATTTAAGAAATCTCAATCAATGAACAGATCTTAATAAATAGCCTCTAAAAAATTAGTTTTTCAAGTGAGGGACTAAAATGGGAACTATATCTCATATAAGAAAAAAAATCAAAAATACAAAATAAGAATGTGCTTTAAAATTCAACAATGATAAAATATTGTAGAAATCAAGTATAAAAACATGAATGTGAGCTTTTCATCAAGAAATGCAAGTCAACAATATTCTTCATTAATCAAGGAACTCAAAACAAGTTTAAAATCTGAAAAATCATACATTTTCTTTCTATAACTCAACAATTCAAAATGTTTAGAAAATTAAATAAGTAAATAAATAAGTCAAAAGTTGGTAGTATCACAAATAGCCACAAAAACCCTCCATCACTAATTGTGGCCTCGGTTAGGTCAAGAGCCACCAAGATGCACATATCTTGGTGTTTACCACTAGGAAGTTCATATGGTGACTCCAAACAACCCAAGTATATCAAAGTCAGGGCTCTACGCGCCCACCTTAAATGGCATAACTTGTTTGACGGTACTCCACGCCACCTTCAAACAGGTTGGCCCGTGGAAACCATCCACTTCTTACTGCATTAAGTACTAAAGCTCGGTTCCCGTGTCAGCATCAAAACATTTAAATAATAATCCAGCCCATAGGCTCAGTATATACATCAACATGATAGCGAAATCCTAATCGAGAGATTACAAGTGTTCATAATTGCAATTCTCACTCCAAGAGTGAATAACTTGATTATAACATCTTCAATGAAACCATCTTTATCAAGAACATCATACTAGAGTATACTTTGAAAACATACTTCAAATATAGTATCCATTTCATCAAATTGTCACAAGCTTTATCATATAAAATTTTCACTCCAAGTGTGAGTAATTCGCACATATTAAATCAAATAAATGCTATGCTAATCATGAAACAAATCTTTTCATATGGGAAGACACCAATTTCAATAATTCCTTGAAGATGCATTTCAAAAACTAAGTTTTTAAACACAAAAAACATCATAGAAAATATTCTAAATATATCATTAAAAATTCAACCATAATTTCAGAGGACTAAGTCAATTGATCATACGCCTCCAAAGAAGTCCTTTTTCATAAAGAAAAAAATTGTGTAAGAGGAACCTTTGAAAGTATAATATAAGTATAACATCAGCACAATGAAATTCAACTTAGTTTGCACAACTCATTAACCAAGACACCAAGTTTTCTTGAAAATAGACACTTCGAAACATATGACCCAAAACATAGAGTTTCCAATCACAAATAACATATATTTTTCAAATATTCTTCAAATAAGTAAAATAATAAATCATCATAGTTTCTAAATGCCTTATAAAATATTTCCAAGAGTATTAGCAACAATAAATTATCATTGAAGGCCAAGGCAACTTAAACATTTGAAGACATGCATGACTTATACTCCATAATTTAATAAATCCCACGAACAAACTTGGCGAACTAAAAACCTCTAGTGTTACTTCTCCACCGGCTCTTTCCATTTGCTTGAAGTTTTTCTTGCTAGAAGCAATTAAACAAACCAAGAAATTAACTGAACAATATCAACAACTAGATCAATTGAAATGAAGGAAAATGTGGTAATTCGACTTTTTTCCATATATATATGTATATTTTTCTTTTTCCCTAATGTTTCAATTTGTTTTCTTGAGTAATTTTCATGTGGGAGTGTGCTTAAGAGTGCCCCAAGTCATTAGAAACAAAAATTAGGTCAATCGGACACCAATTGAGTCGTTTAGAGCCATTTTCGTATAAGTTGAATGGGCATACTGATGTCCATACTGGCTGGATAGACCCTGTATGAAAATTCCAGAAACTTTGAACTAGTTCAGACAAGTCATATGGAGCCCGTATGGGGGTTAGTATGGGGCCTAGATTCAGGGTTTTAAAGCCCTTTCTCTCATCTTTTTCTCAATCTTTTTGCACCATTCCTTGAGACCTTTTCTCTTCCACTTTCCTCCTCCTCTAGAACCTTCATCCCCACTTCTCAAACCCATCATCCGTTGTCTTGAATCATGAAGAAACTCAAAGATCTCTTCTTCCTTTCTTGAGAAGTGCTTTTCCTTAGGGTTTTGTGAAGCTTTGAGGTAAGGATATGTTTCATTAGATCTTTTTCTTCTCCCTTTCTCTTATTTTGATTTTCTTTGAAGTTATTGATTGATAAAAGGAAATATTGTAAGTGCTTGGCCTTAGGTTACCAAAGCATGCAAAGAGAGCATTCTACATGTAAGGGAGATTTCAACACTAAATATGAAAAATCAATGCTTTGGCTAAAAACTTGAATGAAAAAGGGCAACAAACCCGAAATCATGTAAGTGTGAACTCACTCAAGTCAACCCAACGTATACTCCTCAAATTTCAACATATAAGGGACTTATTTATCTAGAGAAGGTAACAAAAATTCAAAGAGGGTAGTAGCTTCACACATCCTCTAAGGTAGCCTTTCCAAAGAGGCTGCTAAGGTGGCTTTCACACTTTCGAGGTGGTAGCTCTTTCTACTGGGGTGGTAGCTTTCATACATCCTATGGGATAGCTCTTTCTCTCATTAGGGTATAACTAGTATCCGACTTATGAGAGTAGCTTCAAACATCATAGGTGGTAGCTCTTTCCACCCAACAAGCACAACAAAACTATTTTGTTCTTTCTTTTCATTTTTCCATTTTTTTCACAAATAACAAAAGAAATAATAATAATTAGACCCTTTAACATCGAACATGAGTTTCCAAAAGAGTTTAAAGAGTGAGTAGTGCAACAAGTGTCAATCTGGCAAAAATTCCTACAAATTCGATCAAAAACTAGATCATAAAGACATTCAATATTAAAAATTCTCCTCCTAAACCCAAGAATACAATCATTGCAGCTAAGGTGAACCGCCATTGGCTATGTGAGCATGTATAATGATTAAAACTAATATAACAGAGATGTGTGCACTATGAAACTCCCCCCCCCCAAACACTTAAGTTGTACATTGTCCCCAATGTACACATGTAAGCTTACTCATGATTTATATAAATCAAGAATAAATGTGGGAGAAGCAATCAAAAAAATACTCCCCTGACTCCTAGTGTTACATTTGATGGAGCTAATTCGTTGGGAGTGGTGTTTCAACGGGTTATGAACCGCACACGGCCAAGTGTCGAAGCACCTTGGCCGTGTCAATGACAAGTTGATAAGTGCTTGTGCGATATGAATGCAAAGCATTCTTTCCTTATGTTAAACATTATCTTTCTCGGGTTTTTACACTAATATGTGTGTTTTTATGTTACCTTTATGCAGGTAGGATTGTGAGGCCGATTATGAAGGAAAGAAGCCAATGTGGATCAGAATGCACCGATTTTGGAGGAAATCTTGTTAAGGTTCAAGCGCGAAGACATAGGCCGGGTGTGAGATGCTAGAGTGTGTGCCAACCTCCTCATATTTGAGTTAGCACAACCATTTGGAGGGGAACAAGGGCAGTCATACTGACACGTCCGAATATGCGTGTAAACCGCAAGTGCATAGGTGTCGAAGTAATAATTACCCCGGTGAGTGGGTAGTCGAATCCACAGGGAACAGGGCTACTAGTACTAACTTCTTCTCTGCTTTCTAACCTAATGATAAATGGAAAGATGGGGTGATCTAATGTGCGAAGAAATGAATACCAGAGACAAATATGCAAGGGTAAAATGGATGGAGATCTCAATCAGTAAAAGTGGGGTATTCGGGCAATGCTCCCCCTAGGATTCAGGTATTAGGTACCGAATAAGCAAAGTGTTTCTATGATGAGTAAGTTAAGTCGTGGAAATCCAAAAATAATCGGATCCGGCCTCCCGATCACCGATACTAGTCCCCTACGAGGTCCCGGTGGAGAAATCGCTCAATCTCAACACCTCACACCACATATGACTGCAAAGCACTCTAGGGATTCCAAGAGGTGTATCCGATTCCTAAAGATTGATCCAACCCTAATTCCCGGCGAAGGATCCTAACCCCCTACAAGGTCCCGGCGGAGAAATCTCTCAATCTCACGCCTCACACCAAATATGGTTGCATAGAGCTTAGGGAACGGAGATAGAATACACTCAATCAGAAGGGAGAGGGGACACTCCACTATCTCATGACTCACCCTCTCAACCCTCTTTAACCTTGAAGTTCTAACTCTAATGGAGACCTCTCTCACATCAAAGTAATAAATCATGCAAATCCAATCAACCACAAGGATTAATTAAACAAGCAAGAAATGAGAATACAAGATTAAAACTTAATCAAACTCGGATTAAATAGAAACACTAAGCAATTCCACAAAAGATGAGAATCCTAGGGTTCACAAGCCCAAATACCCTCTAGGGTTTAAGCTATCCATGGAGCAACATACAAAACACACCATCAATGAATGAAAGTACATTAAAACCATAGAAATAAACCCCCTTATATATGAACTGATGGCCTTGATGGAGAGCTTCGACGTCTTGAAGGACCCACTCCGAAGCTAGGTTCACCGGTGGCTTCCTTGATGCTATGACGGAGGAGGAATCGATCAAAGTTGGTGACGAAGCGCCTCCAAAGCCGCAAAGACCTCCTCTCCAAACCCTAGCCGTCTCACCCCTCAAGAGCCGCACAAAAGATGAGAAAAAATAGGGCAAAATGGCTATTTATAGGCCTTAGATCGCGTCTGTCACGTGCCCTCACGCGCCCGTGTGGATTTTCCACGCGGCCGCGTGGGCTGCAGAAATTTCCACCCGGCCGCGTGAACAGTAATTTCGCTACAGTATTACTACAGTGAAATCGCTACAGTACTTTCACAAAACGCGATCCGAACACTCTTCTCTTAAGGCCTCATGTCCGGGCACACGTCCATGTGGTAGGCTATAAAACTTTTCTTCATCGACGTATGTTTGAGAGGTCTTGCAATCTTCACAAAGAGAAGGAATATGAAGATGTGGCTGTCTTTGTGCCCTTCCAAATAGTGAATTGACTTGAATCTTCTTGGAAGTTGGCACACATCTCCACGTTTATGAACTGCTCTCGTGTCTTGATCCTTGAATTGAATAAGAACTCCCAACATTGTGTCTTTATAACCTATCTTTGCTTCCTTTTTACTCTTCAAGGCATTCACAACCTATATGCATAAAAGAACACCAAATACACAATATGAGACATAAACCACAGTAAAAATGATGCTCAATGCATGTAAAACATATATAAAAATATGTCTGCTCAAGCACTTATCACATACTCAAGCATTCCGACTTATGCATATAGAACAAGAACTCGGCTAACTTTTCCAACATTGAAGAAGCAAAGCGATCAACGACGTGAACGTGTGCCCGTTTGCGTTACCTCAATGAAATATGGATTCGGGAAGTATTTCAGGCCGGATACTGTAGCAAAGTACTATAGAAGCACTGTTCACAATCGCCCGAGAAACCTGCAGAACAGAGAATCCACACGGGCAAAGGAGAAGGTAAGGCAATCGATAAAGATGGGGTACTCGGATAATGCTCCGCCTAGGACGATCGCTTCAAGTGCAAGAACCCTCTATTATGCTTCCTAATCAATGCAATAGTGAGTCGTGGAAATCCTTCATTACATAGTCCCAAATCTAAGGTCAACTATACCTAACTCCATACATGTCTTGGAGGAGAAATCGAACAATCTCAACACCTCGCACTCGCATAGAGTTGCAATGAGCTCTAGGGATTCCAAGTGATAAATCTCTTCCTAATTAAATACCTAACCCTTCGATCCAGGTGGAAGGTCCCTAACCATGATTAAGCCCTAGATACTAAGATCACCTAAACGCTTCACTCCGTTGCACGTGCAACTAAGCCCCAGCGGAAGTTCATCCCTTAGACCATTCACTCTATTGTGGCCGCAAAGAACTCGAGGAACGGAGGTAGAATCTATCACGTCGGAGGGGAAAAGGGACGCTCCTGTATCTCTCGACTCACCCTCTCAACATTCTCCAACCTAGCTTTGTCTAACGCTCATGGTGTGTCACTCACTCACAAGGTTACCAACGAGAACTCTCAACCCTAGTGTCACTCTACGGGAAATGTTCATACAATCAAGCATTCAAGGTTAGAACTCACAATAAACATCAATTAATTGAAAGCATATTAAAGAGATTTAATGAAACAAATACATCATAGGGTTCACAAATACCCAAGTACCCACTAGGGGTTTAGCTCTCCATGGAGCTAAGTACAATCAAAGAAATAGAATGTAAAAGCAATGAATCCATAGAAAAACCCCCTCGATGGTCGTGTCGATGGTTTTTTGGAGAGTCCTCTACTTGTCGTCCAAAGATTCCCTCATCCGGTATAGGATATGCCTCGTCCGAAGCTCCCCTACCAACCTTCTTCCTAGTCAATACCCCTCAAAACCCCAGCCGAAGCCCTCTTTCAAGTTGGGGAAAAGATGGAGAAAAGAATACTAAAATCGGGGCTGAATCGGCTTTTAATAGGGCTGGAATCTGCCGATTACACGGGCCTGTGGATCTTTCACATGCCCATGTGGAATTTCCACACGGGCGTGTATATTTCCACACGCCCGTGTGGATTCTTTGAATTCCTGTGGATAGTGCTGCTACAGTACTTTGCTACATTATTGCTGTAGTGCTCTACTACAGTATCCGCCCTGAATAGCTTCCCGAATCCATACTTTCATCGGGGTAATGCAAACGGGCACATGTTCACGTCGTGGATCACTTGCTTCTTCAATGATAGGCAAGTTGGTGGAGCTCTTGTTCTATGTGCATAAGTCAGAATGCTCGAGTGTGACTGCCTTTGTGCCTCTCCAAATGGATGTGCCAACTAGAATACAAGAAGGTTGGCACACACTCTAGCATCTCACACCCGACCTATGTCTTCGCGTTTGAACCTTAGCAAGATTTCCTCCAAAATCAGTGCATTGTGCTCCACATTGGCTTTTTTCCTTCATACTCGGCGTCACAACCTTGCCTGCACGAAAGTAACATAAAAACACACATATTAGTGTAAAAAACCTGAGAAAAGTAATGCTCAACATAAGGAATGAACGCTTCGCATTCATATCGCACAAGCACTTATCAAACTCCCCCACACTTAAGCCTTTGCTTGTCCTCAAGCTAAAATTAAAACGTTATGCACATGGATGAAGGAAATATTGGAAGTGCTTGGCCTTAGGTTCACCAAAGCATACAAAGAGAGCATTCTACAAGAAATGGAAATTTCAACACTAAATACGGAAAATCAATATTCCAGCTAAAAACTTGAATCAAAAAGGACAACAAACCCGAAATCGTGTACGTGTGTGAACTCACTCAAAACAACCCAAGGTATACTCCTCAAAGTTCTAAGTACAAGGGACTTATTTATCTACAAAAGTGACAATAATTTCAAAGATGGTAGTAGCTTCACACATCCTCTAAGGTAGCCCTTTCCAAAGCGGCCGCTAAGGTGGCTTTCACACTTTTGAGGTGGTAGCTCTTTCTACCGGAGTGGTAGCTCTTTCTACCGGAGTGGTAGCTTTCACTCATCCTATGAGATTGCTCTTTCTCTCATTAGGGCACAGCTAGTATCCGACTTATGAGAGTAGCTTCATACTACATAGGTGGCAGCTCTTTCCACCCAACAAGCACAAATAAACAATAAAACCATTTTTTTTTCAGAATTCAACACAAGAAACAACTATAACTAGTCCCTTTAACATCAAACTTGAGTTTCCAAAAGAGTCTAATAAGTGAGTAGTGTAACAAGTATAAATCGGGCAAAAATTCCTTGACATTCAAGAAAAATTAGAGCATGAAAACATTCAATGTTAAAAATTCTCCTAAACTCATGAATACAATCCTTGCACTAAGGTGAACCGCCATTGGCTATGTGAGCATATATCAATCAAGAACAATAGAAATGATGTGCGCACTATGAGACTCCCCCCCCCCAACACTTAAGATATACATTGTCCCCAATGTACACATGCAAGCTCACTCAAAATATATAAATGAAGTGCAAATGTGGGAGAATCAATCAAAACAATACTCCCCTGACTCCTAGTGTCTTGTTTGATGGAGCTATGTCCTTGGGTGTAATGTTTCGACGGGTTGTGAAGCTCACACGGCCAAGTGCCTAAGCACCTTGGCCATGCCCATGACTAAGTCTCAATTCCCATGATGACAAGACCATCTACACGCATACACGAGGGGGTTCAGTGAAGCTCAATAAAAAAAAAATAACTCAAGTATATATAAAAGATAGACAATGAATACAACTCGAGATGCAACATGAAAATAAACTAAGAAGGAAAATCCTTTCTGAGTGAACAAGTCTAAAATAAAATGCAAAAAAGTAAAATGAAGTAGAGTAAAGTGTCGGTGTCACCCTCGGGCTCTGGTGCTGTTGCTGCTGAAGATGCACATGGTGGGTCCACTGGTGCCGGGGTGGAGGATGGGGGTGTAGTAGATGCCGAGGGTCTGGATTTCAATAGATCTCGTAGAAAGTCGAAACGGGCCATAAGATCTGTATACTGATGTGACTGTATAGCGCGGAGCTCCGCTACCTCGGTCCGAATCTCTCTCACAACGCTCTCAAGCCTCTCAATACGGTCATAAGCTCGAGGACCCTGTGTTGCGGGGGGTCTGGGACTCTGCCGGGAATCCTCCGCAGTATCTCCTCCGTTCCTGGCGGTCTCTGGGGTAGCTGTAGCAAGAATATAGACCCCTAGCCTACATCTCCGTACCAATCCCATCATCTTGATCATCTCAAACGCAAGAGGGGTAGGCACAACTGTCCTCTCAGCACCATGTAAAGCATCCCCCAAACCCATTCCCAAGATGAGCTTGGTGATGTAAGGGCCAGCAAATAATAAACCCACTGTCACAGACTGACCCTGGTGTCTCAGAATATCCGCTAATATGCACCCCAAGTGAATCGGCACATTGCGGGCCATGGAGTATAAAAAGAACAAATCCTGCCTGGTCAGAGCAGCTGTGTTATCGGCTCGACCTGACACAGACCTGCTGATAACTGCGTGCAAATACCTATAGCTCGACCGGGATATGCTAGTAGCCTTTGACATCCCCGGTTCATACTCCCCATGTCCACACAGAATCCTATATGCATGATGTGGAGTCACTGATATCGAAAAATCCGCAGGTAAACGTCCATACTGCACTGTACATGTATATGCGACATCGTACAGGCCCATCTGAATCGAAAACTCAGTGACACTCATGGAAAATGGATGTCTGAATGCCCTAAACTATATAGCCTCCATAGTGTCAAATCTCCCATGCATCAATTGAAACTCAAACGAAGCTAAAACCTCAAGCGTCAAAGCGCAGTAAGCTGGCTCACTGATCGTCAGTAGCCTCCTCCAGCTTCCTACTGCTAGCATCTCATCAATCTCATTAGCTAGCTCATCACCCCACTGAATTTCTCCCAGCACTTACAAATTCGCGAAACAAGTTTGACAATAACCAAGTGCTGAAAGTCTCTCAAATCGAGCTTGATGCTCGGGATTTGAGAATTCCATGTGTATTGGCTCGAGTGGGGTGATTCTGAGATGCTTTACTTCATTCTTCTTCACGCGAGGTGCCATATCTGTAGTACAAAAAGAGGAAAATGATCAAATAAGCTCAAAAGCAGTATACTGCAGAATTCCACGCGGGCTTGTGGAAATTACCCACTCCCGTGTGGATCTGCAGGGCGTGAAAAACGCGCACGGGTGCACAACAACTCTCACGAATTCAATTTAAAACTGCGTCTAGACGCTTTCTAAACATACACCAAGCATTGTAAAAATAAAACTTTGCAATTAAAGACATTTAATCTGTGAAAAAAAAGAGTTGGCAAAGAAAAGAGAATAAAAAGGTTACCGAAGAAATAAATGTGAAAACTTTGAAAATCGGAACGATATGTGAAGCAAAATCCACCAAAACGACGATGAGCGGTCGAGAAGATAATCAGAAGTAGTTTTTAGGAGACTGGAGATGAAGAACGAGATGGATCACAAGGTTTTTTTAAAAAAAAATCGCGTCTCATGGAATTCTGTGCTTCCACACGGGTGTGCGGAAAATACCCACGCCCGTGCGCTTCATTACAAGACAGCCATAGGGATGCACGCACGCCCCTGTGCGCTCTCAGAAAAAAAACACTCCTTCGACTCTGACTTCTCTCGCACAGGCGTGTGGAAAATACCCACGCCCGTGCGTCTGACCCACAGGGGCAGCCGCACGCCCCTGTGGCTTCTCTGGATATCCGAGAAAAATACCAAGTGTTATACACGCCCATGCGGAAATTCTGCACGGGCGTGGACATTCACATGCCCAACTCACAGGGGTAGCCACACGCCCCTGTGTTTTCTCGGGATAGAGAGAACTCCTCTGCAGAGTTTCTCACAGGCGTGTGGAAATTACCCACGCCCGTGTGTAATTCACAAGGTCGCCCACAGGGCGAGTCCACGCCCCTGTGTGCTCTTGGGATAATCTGCCCAATTCTGCAGAAATTCACACGCTCGTGCGGAAATCACCCACGGCCGTGTGACAGTCGCATGGTCGTTCACAGGGGCCGCCGCACGCCCCTGTGCGTTCTCCGGATGAGCTCGCAATACAAATCCACGGGCGTGCTGAAATTCCACACACTCGTGTGTCTTCACTGGATGCCTTAGAAAAACCTGCAGGCTCTGCAGAAAATTTCTGAACATGTTTACACACTCAGAGCCTGCCTAATATGCAAGTTTTACCAATTAAAAACATTGAATAAAGCTCAAATGACATAACTTCGCCAATTCCACATGAAAACACACGATTAATATTCAAAGTTCAGAAGGAAATCTCAGCACAAGCATCTAAAAAATTAAGACACCAACACTTAACAATTTATTCATGCAAAACACTACATTATTCAACTAAGAAAAACAGTAACCACTTGGGTTGCCTCCCAAGAAGCGCTTGTTTAACGTCACTAAGGTTGACGTACCTTGTCATACCTCACGGGGGTTCATGAATGAAAGTTGCCCTCTTACCCATGGCTTAAAAGCATGATGTGCAAAGTCTCATGAGGGTAGAAGGTGAATTATCGGGCTTCGGACCACCTAACAATGGTTCGTCGAACTTCTTCGGTTCACGTACATCTCCAACAGCCTTGGAGTGTTTCCATACTTTCATCGGGGTAACGCAAATGGGCACACGTTCACATCGTGGATCACTTGCTTCTTCAATGATAGACAAGTTGGTGGAGCTCTTGTTCTATGTGCATACATCGGAATGCTCGAGTGTGACTGCCCTTGTGCCCCTCCAAATAGATGTGCTAACTAGAATATGAGGAGGTTGGCACACACTCTAGTATCTCACACCCGACCTATGTCTTCTGACAAGATCCCCTTGCGTATATCCAGCAAGTGCACAGGTTTATCGAAGTAATAATCCCGGGTGAGCGGGTATCGAATCCCAAGGAGTAGGGAGTAAAGACAATTAATTCGATTCTTAGCTATGTGGAATATCAAAAATGATAAGTGTGACAATGATTCAATTCTCAACAATTAAAGCAACAAGTAAGAGAGCAAAAGTAAGGAGGAGGTAAGGCAATCGATAAAGATGGGGTACTCGGATGATGCTTCACCTAGGATAATCGCTTCAAGTTCAAGAACTCTCTATTATGCTTCCTAATCATTGCAATGGTGAGTCGTGGAAATCCTTACATACATAGTCCCAAATCTAAGGTCAACTATGCCTAACTCTATTCATGTCGCGGAGGAGAAATCGAACAATCTCAACACCTCGCACTCGCATAGAGTTGCAATGAGCTCTAGGGATTCCAAGTGATAAATCTCTTCTTAGATTTAGACCTAACCCTTTGGTCCAGGTGGAAGGTCCCTAACCACAATTAAGCCCTTGATACTAAGATCCACTCAACGCTTCACTCCGTTGCACGCGCAACTAAGCCCCAGCGGAGATTCATCCCTTAGACCATTCACTCTATTATGGCCACAAAGAACTCGAGGAACGGAGGTAGAATCTATCACGTCGGAGGGGAAAGGGGATGCTCCTGTACCTCCCGACTCACCCTCTCAACCCTCTCCAACCTAGCTTTGTCTAACGCTCATGGTGTGTCACTCACTCACAAGGTTACCAACAAGAACTCTCAACCCTAGTGTCACTCTAGGGGAAATGTTCATACAATCAAGCATTCAAGGTTGAAACTTACAATAAACATCAATTTATTGAAAGCATAATAAAGAAGTTCAATGAAACGAATACATCCTAGGGTTCACAATCACCCAAGTACCCACTAGGGGTTTAGCTCTCCATGGAGCTAAGTACAATCAAAGAAATCGAATGTAAAAGCAATGAATCCATAAAGAAACCCCCTCGATGGTCGTGTCGATGGTGTTGTCGAGAGTCCTTTACTCGTCGCAAGGGATCCTTTGTCCGGCCTAGGATACACCTCGCCGGATCGATGCCGACGAAAGCTCTCCCAATAACCTTCTTCCAAACAACGCGCGATGTCGGAGCCGTAGAACCTCTCCAAAACCCTAGCCAATACCCATCAAAACCCTAGCCGAAGCCCTCTCTCAAGTTATGAAAAAGATGGAGAAAAGAATACCAAAATCTGGTCTGAATCGGCTTTAAATAGGGCTGGAATCGGGCGACTCCACGGGCGTGGACGGTACACGCGCCCGTGCGGAATTTCCACATGGCCGTCGATCATTTCCACACGCCCGTGTGGATTCTCTATTTCTCTGATTTCTCGGCCGGCTATGAACAGTGGTGCTACAGTACATGCTACATTGTTGCTGCAGTGCTCTGCTATAGTCTTTGACCTGAATAACTTCCCAATTCCATATTTTCATCGGGGTAATGCAAACAGGCACACGTTTACGTCGTGAATGACTTGCTTCTTCAATGATATACATGTTGGTGGAGCTCTCGTTCTTATGTGCATAAATCAGAATGCTCGAGGGTGACTGCCTTTGTGCCCCTCCAAATGGATGTGCTCACTCGAATGCGAGGAGGTTGGCACACACTCTAGCATCTCACACCTGACCTATGTCTTCGCGTTTGAACCTTAGCAAGATTTCCTCCAAAATAGGTACATTATAATCCACATTTGCCTATTTACTTCATACTCGGCCTCACAACCCTACCTGCATAAAAGTAACATAAAAACACACATATTAGTGTAAAAACCTAAGAAAAGTAATGCTTAACATAAGGAATGAACACTTCGCATTCATATCGCACAAGCACTTATCATCTTCGCGTTTGAACCTTAGCAAGATTTCCTCCAAAATCGGTGCATTGTGTTCCACATTGGCTTCTTTCCTTTATACTCGGCCTCACAACCCCACCTGCACGAAAGTAACATAAAAACACACATATTAGTGTAAAAACCCAAGAAAAGTAATGCTCAACAAAAGGAATGAACGCTTCGCATTCATATCGCACAAGCACTTATCAAACTCCCCCACACTTAAGCTTTTGCTTGTCCTCAAGAAAAAATTAGACATTCTGTGCATAGATGAAGGAAATATTGGAAGTGCTTGGTCTTAGGTTCACCAAAGTGTACAAAAGAGAGCATTCTACAAGTAAGGGGAATTTCAACACTAAATATGAAAGATCAAATCTCTAACTAAAAACTTGAATCAAAAAGGACAACAAACCCGAAATCGTGTACATGTGTGAACTCACTCAAAACAACCCAAGGTATACTCGTCAAAGTTCTAAGTACAAGGGACTTATTTATCTACAAAAGTGACAACAATTTCAAAGATGGGAGTAGCTTCACACATCCTCTAAGGTAGGCCTTTCCAAAGCGGCCGCTAAGGTGGCTTTCACACTTTCGAGGTGGTAGCTCTTTCTACCGCAGTGGTAGCTTTCACTCATCCTATGAGATAGCTCTTTCTCTCATTAGGGCATAGCTAGTATCCGACTTATGAGAGTAGCTTCATACTACATAGGTGGTAGCTCTTTCCACCCAACAAGCACAAATAAACAATAAAATTATTTTGTTCTTTCTTTTCATTTTCCATATATTTTTTTAGAATTTAACACAAGAAACAACTATATCTAGTCCCTTTAACATTGAACATGAGTTTCCAATAGAGTTTAAAGAGTGAGTAGTGCATTGAGTGTAAATCGGGTAAAATTACTAGAAATTCAAGCAAGAACTAGAGCATGAAAATATTCAATGTTAAAAATTCTCTTAAACATAAGAATACGATCATTGCAACTAGGGTGAACCGCCAATGGCTATGTGAGCATATATCAATCAAGAACAATAGTAAAGATGTGTGCACTATGAACCACCATTGACATGGTCCCCTTGCTTATATCCCGCAAGTGCACGGGTTTGTTGAAGTAATAATCCCGGGTGAGCGGGGTCGAATCCACAGGGAGTAGGGAGTAAAGACACTTAATTCGATTCTTAGCTATGTGGAGTATCAACAATGATAAGTGTGATAATGATTCCATTCTCAGGAATTAAAAGAAACAAGTAAGAGAGCAAAAGTAAGGAGGAGGCAAGGCAATCGATAAAGATGGGGTACTCAGATAATGCTTCACCTAGGATAATCATTTCAAGTGTAAGAACCCTCTATTATACTTCCTAATTGATGCAATGTTGAGTCGTGGAAATCCTTACATATATAATCCCAAATCTAAGGTCAACTATGCCTAACTCTATACATGTCCCAGAGGAGAAATCGAACAATCTCAACACCTCGCACTCGCATAGAGTTGCAATAAGCTCTAGGGATTCCAAGTGATAAATCTCTTCTTAGATTTATACCTAACCCTTTGGTCCAGGCGGAAGGTCCCTAGCCACAATTAAGCCCTAGATACTAAGATCACCTCAACGCTTCACTCCATGGCACGCGCAACTAGGCCCGAGGGAGGTTCATCCCTTAGACCATTCACTCTATTATGGCAGCAAAGAACTCGAGGAACCGAGGTAGAATCTATCACGTCGGAGGGGAAAGGGGACGCTCCTGTACCTCTCGACTCACCCTGTCCAACCTAACTTTGTCTAACGCTCGTGGTGTGTCACTCACTCACAAGGTTACCAACAAGAACTCTCAACCCTAGTGTCACTCTAGGGAAAATGTTCATACAATCAAGCATTCAAGGTTGGAACTCACAATAAACATCAATTTATTGAAAGCATAATAAAGAAGTTCAAAGAAACGAATACATCCTAGGGTTCACAATCACCCAAGTACCCACTAGGGGTTTAGCTCTCCATGGAGCTAAGTACAATCAAAGAAATCGAATGTAAAAGCAATGAATCCATAAAGAAACCCCCTCGATGGTCGTGTCGATGGTCTTGTGGAAAGTCCTCTACTCGTCGTCCAAGGATTCCTTTATCCGGTATAGGATACGCCTCGATTGAAGCTCCCCTACCAACCTTCTTCCTAATGGAATCATGATGTCAGAGCCGTAGAACCTCTCCAAAACCTTGGCCAATACCCCTCAAAACCGTAGCGAAAGCCCTCTTGCAAGTTGGGGAAAAGATGAAGAAAAGAATGCCAAAATCGGGGCTGAATCGGCTTTAAATAGGGCTGGAATTGGGCGACTACACGGGCGTGGACGGTACACGCGCCCGTGTAGAATTTCCACACGGCCGTGGATAACGCCCGTGTGGATTCTTAGTTTCTGCGATTTTCGGCCGGCTGTAAACAGTAACTGCTATAGTAATTTTCTACAGTGATTTACTACAGTAACCTGCTATAGTACTCTGCCAGAAATACTCCCGAATTTCATACTTTCATCGGGGTAACGCAAACGGACACACGTTCACATTGTGGATCACTTGCTTCTTCAATGGTGTACATGTTGGTGAAGCTCTTGTTCTATGTGCATAAGTCGGAATGCTCGAATGTGACTGCCTTTGTGCCCCTCCAAATGGATGTTCCCACTCGAATACGAGGAGGTTGGCACACACTCTAGCATCTCACACCTGACCTATGTCTTCGCGTTGGAACCTTAGCAAGATTTTCTCCAAAATTGGTGCATTATGATCCACATTAGTCTATTTCCTTCATACTCGGCCTCACAACCCTACCTGCATAAAAATAACATAAAAAACACACATATTAGTGTAAAAACCCGAGGAAAGTAATGCTCAACATAAGAAAATAATGCTTCGCATTCATATCGCACAAGCACTTATCACTATGGTTTCTTAAGAGACCATCTCTCAACTATTCTATCCTTTTTTCTCTCTATCTTCATATTAGGGTTAGACCACCTATTTATATTGGAAACCCAAAATCCTAATTTATGAAAAAACCATTTGCTCCAAGTCAACTTAGGAATCTCTTCTTTACTTGATTAGTTAAACCATTTTAATTAAACAAGTCAATTAGATTGGATCAACACTTATTTAGACCCAACCGGAATAAGCTATTAGCTCCACCTAATTTAGGTTTTACACCAAAACTCTAACTAGGTGGTCCAATTAGTAACAAATACTGAACTTTGATCCAGGTATTATTAGTGTACGATCCTATAGGTCCATTTAATATTGGCAATGAGCTTAAACAATTTTAATGCTAATAAATCATAGTTATTCTCTAGCAAAATAATACGATTACCTAATAGTAAATGATGGTCAATTTCAAGAATTAACGAATTTATTTCAACCTCATACAATCCTTTACCATGAATATCTTAATTAGCATAAGGCATAGAGTGAGTAATCCATATTTTAATTCTAATTAATTTCTTGATCTTTTAGTGAACTGACTCTGTCAAGTAAATGACAACTTTAATCATTTCCCTTATGTGTGGTCACACACTACTCAGTCTCGCCAATCAAGTGGCCGGTGATATTCACACTTTCGATAGAGAGGAACAATCCCTTCACTTCACTCATGTCTCTCAGCAGGAACCGCGACATGCCCAAACATACCCGCACTTGGCACTCAGTTACGAATAACGTTAGGCATAAGTTGAAGCATGTAAGGTTTCATCCAAAATCCATAGTAATTTTAGGTCAAAGGATTCTAGTACAAGAATTGCTTGAGAAAAAAAATTATGACTTTACAACCATGTAGTGTTCTCAAGAGCAAATCGATCCAGGTACACTGTTCCCTAACATGTATCTATGTCCTTTGATTGATATCCTATATCCTATGACCAGTAAAACAAGGCCATCTCACGAAAGACACACTAGTTTTAATTTATTTTCATTCCCATCAAAATAATCAACTAGAGTCATTTAGAATATTCTTCTAGTTTATGCTTTAAGGTTTTTAACACACCCCTTGTGTGTGATCCACAAGTGCACGGGTTTGTAGAAGTAATAATTCCCAGTGAGTGGGTAGTCGAATCCACAGAAAATAGTGATCAGAAACACTAAGATTGATATTTTACTAACATGAAGATGAATCAGTAGTGGTGTGAACAAACTCAATATGAAAAGAACTAAAGAAAATAAGAAAGAGATGCATAATAAAATGAGAGGAAAGCCAATCAATAGAAAGTGGGGTACTCGGACATTGCTCTCCCTAGGACTATTGTTATAAGTGCAATACCAATCATTATACCTCCTAATCATTATAACTCCTACACTATGCCCCGGAAGAGAAATCTCTCAGTTTCGACACCTCACACTGTGGTAGGTTGCTTTAGGCTCTAGGGATTTCAAGTGATAAACCATATTCCATAATATAGATCTAACCCTTTGGTCCAAGCAATAGATCCCTAATCACAATTAAGCCTCGGATATGAAGGATTACTTCAATGCTTCACTATATTGCTTGTGCAACTAAGCCTCATCGGACTTCGTGTCTTAGCACTTCACTCTATTGTGACCGCAAAAAACTCTTCGAACATGGAGGCAGCGTAAATCACACTAGAGGGGAAAGGGGACGCTCCGCTACCTCTCGACTCACCCTCTAAACCCTCTCCAATCTAGCATTGTCTAACACTCATAGTGTGTCACTTATCCACAAGGATTACCAAGATGGATTCTCAACCCTAGTGTCACTCTAAGGGGAAATCAACAGAACAAGCATTCAAGATTGGAACTCAATTAAAATATTAATTAAGGAAAGCATAATAAAAGGTCAAACAAACAATATCATCCTAAGGTTTACAAGTCCAAGCACCCACTAAGGGTTTCGTTCTCCATGGAGCAAAATACAATCAACAATGAAGTCAAAAGTAAAAAGATGCAATCCATGAATAAAACCCCCTTGGTAATCGTGTCAATCGTCTTGTGGATTAGCATCGGCCTCTTCAAAGGTTTGCTCATCAAGCCTAGGGCACACCTCACCGAATCGATGCCGACGAAAGCTCCCCAAATAACTATCTTCTGACCGAATGCAGTGTCGAAGCCATAGAACCACTACAAAAAACATGCCAAAACCTCTCTAAACACTAGTTGTAGGCCTCTCGAATGTTGGGGAAGAGATAGAGAAAAGATAGAAAAGAGGATTCCCAAATTAGTACAAGTTGCGGCTTTGTAAAGGGCTGGAATCGGGAATCCACGCAGGCGTGTGGAATTTCCACATGCCCGTATGAATCTGCGGGAACCTGATTTTTTGCGGTCTGTGAACAGCAATTATAATAGTAAATTACTACCATGATTTGCTACAGTAACCTACTACAGTACTCATCCAAAACAACTCCCGAATACACACTTTTCATCGAGGCAACATAAATAGATACACGTCTATTCTGTAGATCACGTCGCTTCTTCAATAATGGATAATGTTGATGAAGATCTTTCTATCATTGCACAAGTCAGAACACATAAGTGTGACTGCCTTTATGCCCCTGCAATTTACGTATTCCATCAAGTATAATGGAGGTTGGCACACAATTATATGTCTTCGAGCACAACTTGCGTCTTCTCATGTGTCCATCTCAAGATTCCATCAACATAATGCATTCACAATCTACTTTGGCTCCTTTCTTCTCTATTTAGGTCCACAACCCTATATGCCTAAAAGAACACAAAAACACAAGTATTAGCAATAAGACCTAATAAAAGTAATGCTCATCACAAGAAAAAAATACTTCGTATTCTTAGTACAAAAGCACTTATCAAACTCCCCAACACTTAAGCTTTTGCTTGTCCTCAAGTAAAGATAAAACATTGAAGCATTCAAGAAGGAAATATTGACAGTGCTTGGGCTTAGGTTCACCAAAGAATGCAAGGGAAGCATTCTACAAGTAAGGAAAATTTCAAAACTAAATACGAAAAATCATTGTTTTATCTAAAAACTCCAATCATTAAGGACAACAAACCCGAAATCGTGTAACCGCGTGTAAACTCACTCAAGTCGACCCAGCTTATACTCCTCAAAATTCTAGGTATGAAGAGACTTATTTATCTATGAAATAACACGAAATAAAGAGATGGTAGTAGCTTCACACATCCTCTAAGATAGCCCTTTCCAAAGCGGCCGCTAAGCTGGCTTTCACACTTTCGAGATGGTAGCTCTTTCAACCGGGGCAGTAGCTTTCACTCATCCCATGAGATAGCTCTTTCTCTCATTAGGTCATAGCTAGTATCCGACTTACGAGTGTAGCTTCATGCTTCATAGGTGGTAGCTCTTTCCACCCCAAATGCACAACTAAAACAAGTATTTTTTTCTTGTCATTTTTTTAATTTTTCATCCTTTTTTCATTTTTCTTTCCAGCAAAATTAACATAAGTAAACAAAACTAACTAGTCCCTTAAAAATCGAACTTGAGTTTCCAAAAGGGTTTAATGAGCGAGTAGTGCAACAATTGTCAATCGAGCAAAAATTCCTAGAAATTCAAGTAAAAACTAGAGCATGAGAACATTCAATGTTAAAAATTCCCTTAAAATTAACAATACAATCATTGCAACTAAGGTGAACCGCCATTGGCTACGTGAGCATGTATTCAAGTCAAAACTTATGTAACGAACATGTGTAATGTGAACTCCTCCCCCTCACACTTAAGATGTACATTGCCCTCAATATACGCAAGCAAGCACAATAGGATATAAACCAATCAAAAGCATATGTGGAAGTGGGCAATTGAAACAATACTCCCGTGAACTCCAAATGGTACGTTTGATGGAACTATATTCATTGGGAGTTGAGTCTCGATGGGTTGTGGAGCATACATGGCCATAATACTGTGTCTATAACTTGTTCCTAAAATTTCATACTCATAAAACCATATGCATTTATACACAAGAGGGTTTCTTGAAGCTCAACAAAAAAACAATAACAACTCAAGTATATAAAGATAAGACAATGAAATATAACTCGAAACAAAATTAAACGATAAACTCAAAAGGAAGATCCTTACTAAGTAGTACAAGTGCAAAATAAAATATGAAAATGAAATATGAAAAATAAAAACAAAAGAAAGTAAGGACGTATCAGGCGTCGGTGTTAACTACTCTGCATCTGCTGCAGCTGCTGGTGAAGATGATGCTGGTACTACAGAATAAATGAAGATTGGACGAAGAAAAGAAAAAGAGAAGCTCACTGATGAAATGAGAATAAATGACTAGAAAACGGCCGGAAAACTCGAGTGAAAACCCAATAAATCGACGGTACGAAGTCGGGAGAGTGCAAGGATATGTTCTCTAAATGTTTTGGAGTGAAAAGACGAAGAAACACAAATAAGTTTTAATAAAAAGTCCGCATTCTGTACATCCACATGGGCGTGTGGAAATTACCCACGCTTGTGTGACTCCACAAGGGAGCTTCACAGGGCAGACACATGCCCCTGTGTGCTCTCGGGTTGGCTTCTTAACACATCCACACGAGCATGTGGAAATTCCCCACGCCTATGTGCCCGACCTACATAGGCATCCACACACCCTTTTAGCTTCTATGTCCAACCGAGAATTTCTTTAAGTGTTTCACACACCAGTTTGGAAATTTCACACGGGCGTGGACCTTCACAAGACCATTCACAAGGGCATTCACACTTTCGAGGTGGTAGCTCTTTCTACCAGGGTAGTAGCTTTCACTCATCTCATGAGATAGCTTTTTCTCTCATTAGGGCATAACTAGTATCCGACTTATGATAGTAGCTTCATACTTCATAGGTGGTAGCTCTTTCCACACCAAATGCACAACTAAAACAAGTATTTTTTATCTTTCATTTTTTTCATTTTTTTTTAATTTTTTCCATCATTTTTTCATTTTTTCCAGCATAATTAACATAAGAAAACAAAACAAACTAGTACCTTAAACATCAAACTTGAGTTTCCAAAAGGGTTTAATGAGCGAGTAGTGCAACAATTGTCAATCGAGCAAAAATTCCTACAAATTCAATTCAAAACTAGAGCATGAGAATATTCAATATTGAAAATTCTGCTAAACTTAAGAATACAATCATTGCAACTAAGGTGAACCACCATTGGCTACGTGAGCATGTTAATTCAGTCAAAATTTATGTACTGAATATGTGTAATGTGAACTCCCCCCCACACTTAAGATGCACATTGCCCTCAATGTACGCAAACAAGCACAATAGCATATAAATCAATCAAAATCATATGCGGAAGTTGGCAATTGAAACAATACTCCCCTAAAAGGGTTGTGGAGCGTACATGGCAATAAGACCATGTCCATAACTAGTTCCACAAATTACATACTCAGAAGACCATCTGCACGTATACACAAGGGGTTCAGTGAAGCTCAACAAAAAAACAAAAACAACCCGTGTATATAAAGATAAGACAATAAAATATAACCCAAAACAAAAATAAACAATAAACTCAAAAGGAAGATCCTTACTGAGTAGTACAAGTTCAAAAAAAATATGAAGATGAAACATGAAAATTAATAACAAAAGAAAGTAAGGACACATAAAGTGTCGTTATCAACTGCTGGTGCATCTGCTGCCATTGCTGGTGAAGATGATGTTGGTGCTGTAGAATAAATGAAGATTGAGCGAAGAAAAGAAAAAGAGAAGCTTACTGATGAAATGAGAATGAAAGACTAGAAACGGCCGAAAAACTCGAGTGAAAACCCGCTAAATTGATGGTGCGAAGTCAGGAGAGTGCAAGGATGTGTTCTCTAAATGTTATGGACTTAAAAGATGAAGAAACGTAAATAAGTTTAAAGAAAGAAAAGCTGGCATTCTGTATATCCAAACGGGCGTGTGGAAGTTACCCACGTCCGTGTGACTCGACAGGGGAGGTTCACAGGGGCAGACACACGCTCCTATGTGCTCTCGGGTTGGCCTCTAAACACATTCACATTGGCATGTGGAAATTGACCATGCCTGTGTGCCCGACCCACAGGGCATCTACATGCCCTTGTTGCTTCTCTGTCCACCCGAGAATTTCTCTAAGTGTTTCACACTCCCGTGTGGAAATTCCACACGGGTGTGGACCTTCACAGGACCACTCCCTATGTCTTTTTGGGATGGCGAGGTCTTCTCTGCAAGAAATCACACGTGCTTGGGGAGATTACCCACACCCATGTATAATACATAGGGTTAGACACAGGGGCAGACACATGCCCCTTTGTCTTCTCAGGATAGAGCTCTGAATATCTGCAGAGAAACACATGCCCGTGTTGAAATTCCACACGAGCGTGTGACCATCACAAAGTCATTCTCAGGGGTAGATACACGCCCCTGTGTCCTCTCGGAATGAGCTCTGAACAAAAACACACACCCGTGTGAAATTTCCACACAGCCGTGTGTCTTCCTTGGATGACTTAGAAAAATTTTACAGGCTCTACAAAAAATTTCTGAACATCAATACATACTCAGAGCCTACCTCTACAATGCAAAATTAATAAGAGAATCATGAGGAACATGCTCAAACGACCAAGAAACTTCGCCACACACAATTAGGCACACAATAACATAAATGATCCACAAGAAAAACACAGCAATTTACATGTAAAAATGAAGACACCAACGCTCAAAACCTTATTCATGCAAGTACTAAACGGAAAACTAGAAAAACAGTAATGACTTTGGTTGCATCTCAAGAAGCACTTGTTTCACGTCACTAAGCTTGGCGTACCTCTTCCTTACCTTATGGATTCTTGAAAAGGGTATGTTCCTCCCGACCAGACATTACAAAACTACTTCCTTTAAACCAAAAGTCTACTTACCGCGGTGGAATATTTGTTGGAGAGTCCAACCATCTTACCTTTGGCCTCCAAGGAAACAATTTGGATTGGGAATGGTCCAAGCTTACCACAGGTGGGTTATTGGATGGCTTCAATCTCCTACCCATATCTTCTTCCAAACTCAAAATCTCTCTCTTGAAATTTATGAGTTGATGAATCCCAAAGATAGGTGCTTGTTCCATTACCTTAGGATTTACTTCTTCTTGTATATTTTCAGCTTGAAAAGAACATGACACTTGCAAATCCTCTTGAAAATTTTCTCACTCACAAGCACAATCTTGATCCACACAATCAAAAATCTCAAAATGGTGTTCAACTTCATTCTTTTTATTTTCAGCACCAATGTACTCAATTTGCCCAACTTCACAATTGTCGTTCACTACCACATCATTTCTAGAAGGAACTTGAATTGCTTGCTCAAATACTTGTTGTTCCATGGAGAGTGTGTCAAGTATCCCTCCTAGTTGATGCTCAAGGTTTTTAAAGGAGGCTTCATGACATCTTAGTGTGGTCTTAATATTTTTGACACGGGCATCAGTTGCTTCAATAAAATTAGCTAATACTTTTTGCAATTGAAAGGCAGACTCTCCAAGTATCTCAACCTTTTGATATTTCTCTAGAGGTGCTTCCCAATGTTGTCAATCATTATTCCATAATAAGTATGGGTATCCCACTTCAATTGGATGATATGTGCCGCAACATGGATTGCTCTACTGTTATGAAGTAACAATTCTATCAACTTTTTTTTCTGAGAGCTTCAACCTGAAAATATAGAGCAATTAGTGCATCAATCATCATTTAATCTCCTTGTAAGAGAAAGTAATATATTACAAAAGAAATTAAAGGAGAATTATAGAAGAATAAGAAATTGTGAAATAGAACAAGTGATAAATAGTAAAAATAGCAAAGTGCAAAGTGCTTCTAAAACGCCTACTCCCTGGTAACGCCACCTAATAAGTACTTGTGTGATAAGAATAAGAAGTGTTCTTTCCTTATGATGAGCATTACTTTAATCTACTTTTAACGCTAATATGTGTGTATTTATGTTACTTTCATGCAAGTAGGGTTGTGAGGCCGAATATGAGAGAAAGAAGCCAATGTGGGTCGTAATGCACCAATTTGTAGAAAATCTTGCTAAGGTTCAAACGCGAAGACATAGGTCGGGCTCGAGATGCGGGAATGTGTGCCAACCTCCTCGTATTCGAGTTAGCACAACTATTTGGAGGGGCACAAGGGTAGTCACATTCAAGCATTTCGACTTGTGCATATAGAACAAGATCTCACCAACATGTCCGTTATTGAAGAAGCAAAGCTATCCACGACTTAAATATGTGCCCATTTGCGTTGCCTTGATGAAGGCATGGATTCGGGAGTGTACCAGCACTGCTCACAGCCATCCGAGAAAACTGGAAAACAGAGAATACACACAGGCATGTGGAAATTCCACACGCCTGTGTGAAAAATCCACAGGGGCGCCCACAAGGGCATGTGAAATCCTGATTCCAGCCCTTTAAAAGCCGATTTCAGCCCCGATTTTAGCATTCTTTTCTTTATCTTTTCCAAAACTTGAGAGAGGGTGGCAGCTAGGGTTTTGAGAGGTATTGGCTAGGGCTTTGGAGAGATTTTATCACTCCGACATCGAGCACCATTTGGAAGAAGGTTAGTGGGAGAGCTTTTATCGGCACCGATCTAACGAGGTGTATCCTAGGCCGGACAAAAGGACCCTTGCAACGAGTAGAGGACTCTCCGCAAGACCATCGCCATGAACAATGAGGGGGTTTTCTATGGATGCCTGGTTTTTACATTCGATTTCATTGATTGTATCTAGCTCCATGGAGAGCTAAACCCCTAGTGGGTACTTGGTATTTGTGAACCCTAGGATGTATTCGTTTCATTGAACATCTTTATTATGCTTTTAATTAATTGATGTTTATTGTGAGTTCCAACCTTGGAGACTTGATTGAATGAATGTTCCCCTAGAGTGACACTAGGGTTGAGAATTCTTCTTGGCAACTTTATGAGTGAGTGACACACCATAAGCGTTAGACAAAGCTAAATTAGAGAGGGTTGAGAGGATGAGTGGAGAGGTAGCGGAGCATCCCCTTTCCCCTATTGTGTGATCTATCCTACCTCCACATTCCAAGAGTTCTTTCCGGCCATAGTAGAGTGAATGGGCTAAGGGATGACCTTCCGCTAGGGCTTAGTTGTGAGTGCAACGGAGTGAAGCGCTAAAGTGATTTTAGTATCTAGGGCTTAATTGTGGCTAGAGTTCTTTCATTAGGACCAAAGGGTTAGGTCTATACATAGAAATAGGGTTTATCACTTGGAATCCCTAGAGCTTATTGCAATTCTATGCGAGTGTGAGGTTGAGAGGCTATTCAATCTCTCCTTGGGCCATGTATTGAGTTAGGCATGGTTGACCTTAGATTTGGGATCATGTAATTAAGGATTTTCATGACTCATTGTTGCATCAATTAGGAAGTATAATAGAGGGTTCTTGCACTTTAAATGATTGTCCTAGGCGGATCAATATCTGTGTACCCCATCTTTATCGATTGCCTTACCTTCTCCTTTACTTGTGCCTTCTATCTTGTTGTTTTTATTTTCATTATTTCATATTTTGTCACATTTATCACTATTTATCTTCCACATTAGTTAAGAAACAACTCAAGTGTCTTTATTCCCTACTCTCTGTGGATACGATACCCACTCATCGGGGATTATTACTTCGACACCCGTGCACTTGCGGTTTACACGCATAGACGGACGTGTCAAGTTTTTGGCGCCGTTGCCGGGGAGTAGGCGTTTAGAGATACTTTGCACTTTGTTTTCTTAGCTATTCATTTATTCATTCTATTTCATACTTTCTTATTCTATCATCGTTCTGATTTCTTTTTATTTCTTTTTGGGTACAGCTCCAGGCTATAACCAAGGGAAACCCTCCATGCTGATTGAAGGAGATCCCGAGCTTGAATGTACACTTAGAAGAAAAAGAAAAGAACCTGTGCAAGAATAGTCTAATCTAGCTGATTTGGAAGTAGAAGAATCTGAAAACATGGAAGAACACAATGAGTAGTAGCGGATATTATCCGATTATGCCAGACCTTCAGTATTGGGGACACAATCGCGTATTGTGCGTCCCCCGATTATAGCTCAGAACTTTGAGCTGAAGTCGGCATTCATCCATATGTTGCAGCAATCCGCATAGTTCAATGGTTTGACCGATGAGGATCCCAACAGTCATATAGAGAACTTTCTCGAGGTGTGTGATATGGTGAAGATAAATGGGGTAACGGATGATGCCATCAAGTTGTGAAGCTTCCCATTTTCCTTGAAAGGGATAGCGAAGCAGTGACTACACTCATTACCTAGAGCATCAATTACAACATGGGAGGAGATGGTAGAAGCTTTTCTTGGGCGTTATTTCCCTCTTGAAAAATCTACAAAGCTAAGGAATGAGATCTCATCCTTTGTACAACTGGAATTGGAGTCTCTATTTGAGACGTGGGAAAGGTTCAAGGAGCTCCTGAGAAAGTGCTCTCAACACGGATTCCCGGAGTTGGAGTCTCTATGAGATAGATGCAGTGACTTTGTTGGTAGCTCAAGTGGAATCATTGTGTAAGAAGTTAGATTTTCTAACTTCAAACAGAGTAGCGGCTGTGATTACTTGCACCGGGTGTGGTGGAGGACATGCTTCCTCCGATTGCCCGATATCTATTGGTGATGCATCTTCAGTTGAGAACGTCGATTTTGTGGGTAATGGCATGAGGAATCAAGGAAATCCATACAGCAATACCTACAATCCGGGTTGGAAGAGTCATCCCAATTTCTCATGGAACAACCAAGGTCCACAAAAGGCCATAGGCCACCGGGTTTTTAACAACAACAGCAGGCCCCAAACATGGAAAACAGAGTTTCAGGTTCATTGACCCGAATGAATGATTTGGAGAAGGCCTTCTTAACTAGGTTTGTGCAATTATCACATACAAGATTTCACTTTGTTGAGGCTATACTTCACAACCAAACCGCCTCTTTGCATAATCTTGAAAATCAAGTGGGGCAGATTGCGATGTCTCTATCGGAAAGGCCACATGGAAGCTTACCGAGTAATGAAGACCAACCTTAGAGAGCATGTGAAGGTGATCACTTTGAGAAGTGGTCGTGAGGTTGAGGGTAAGTTTCCGAGTGAGAAGCCAAATGAACACTCACCCGAGGTTATAGAGGTTGATAAGGGAGCAAGCAAAAAGAAGGAGGTGGCACCCCCACCTTTGAAGCCAAGAATCCCTTATCTCTCTAAATTGAAGAATGACCAAGGGGATGAACAGTACAAGAAGTTCCTTAGTTTGTTCAAACAACTCCACATTAATATTCCTTTTGTTCAGGCATTGGTCCAAATGCCTAAGTATGCAAAATTCTTGAAAGACTTGTTGACCAACAAAAGGAAGTTAGAGGAGAGTGCTTCAGTGATTTTAGATACATCTTGCTCGGCGGTTTTGCAAAAGAACATGCCGAACAAGAAGAAAGACCCCGGAAGCTTCATCATTCCATCTAATATTGGCAATCTAGGTGAAGAAATAGCATTGTCGGACTCAAGGGCCAGTATCAACGTCATGCCATACACTTTCTTTCAAAAGCTAGGCTTGGGCGAGCCTAGGCCTACTCGAATGACTTTGCAATTGGCGAATCGAACGGTGAGACATCCGAGGGGTATCATCGAAGATGTGCTTGTCAAGGTGGACAAGTATATATTTCCTGTAGACTACGTAGTGCTAGACGTTGATGAGGATGCAGATGTATCCTTCATAGTTGGGAGGCTATTTTTGCGGACTTCCAAGGCATTGATTGACATGGACAGCAGAGAGCTAACTTTGAGAGTTGGAGATGACAAGCTCACATACCGCCTTGCTGAAGCCACGCGGCATTCTCTTGATTTCGATGATACTTTGTATTTTTTAGATTCTACTGATGAGATTGTTGATGAATACATGCAGAAAATGTTCAATTCGGATCTGTACAAAGGCTTGTTCGACCAAGAGGAGGACAATGAAGAAATAATGATACTTGGTTTGACGGAAGAAGTACCATCTACCCTGGGGATCTTGAAGAAGGTGCTCCGGAAATTGAAGAGGGCTAGGAGATGCCACTGGAAATGCTCCAAAGCATTTGGAGACGTGCGTGAATTGAACAAATTGGGTGAACAATTTCTAGGCGGTCCCAAGACCGACAATTCATCCTCTACCCTCAAGAGATTTTGCTCATCATGTTTCTAAGCCCTGGGTAAGAGGGCAACTTTCTTCTATGAGCCCCCGTGAGGTAAGACAAGGTACGTCAAGCTAAGTGACGTTAAATAAGTGCTTCTTGGGAGGCAACCCAAGTCTTTACTATTTTCTTAATTTGGTAGTTTAGTGTTACTTGAATAAATTGTTCAGTGTTGGTGTCTTGATGTTTTATATTTTTGCTGTGATTTTATCGTGGGTTTTCAAGTTCATTGTGTGTTTTTATAAGAATTTCGCGAAGTTTTGGTCATTTGAGCTATTTCTCATGTTTTTTCACAGGTACAAATTGCATATTGGGGCAGGCTCTGAGTGTGTAAACATGTTCAGAAATTTTCTGCAGAGCTTGCAGAATTTTCTAAGGCATCCAAAGAAACCACACGGGCATGTGGAATTAACACACGCCCGTGGTTTTGTATTGCGAGCTTATCCAGAGAAGGCACAGGGGCGTGTACTCGCCCCTGTGAACAACCATGCAATTCTCGCACGCCCGTGGGCAATTTCTGCACAGGCATGTGAATTTCTGCAGAGATTGGCAGATTTTCCCGATAGCACACAGGGGCGTGGACTCACCCCTGTGGGTGACCTTGTGAAAATCACATGGGCATGGGTAATTTCCGCACGCCAGTGTCAATCTCTGCAGAGGAGCTCTCTTCATCCCGAGAAGTCACAGGGGCGTGCACTTGCCCATGTTTGTTGGGCTTATGAATGCCCACGCCCGTGCGGAATTTCCACACGGGCGTGCGGAACACTTAGCAATTTTTCTCAGATGTCCAGAGCAGCCATAGGGGCGTGCGGTTGCCACTGTGGGTCAGGCACACGGGCATGGGTATTTTTCACATGCCCGTGTATTTGCGTTCAGAGGCAGTGAGTGTTTTTTTGAGAGCACACTGGGGTGTGGACCTGCCCCTGTAAAGCTTTCCTGTGGAGGTACACGGGTGTGTGTAATTTTTGCACTCACGTGCGGATGTACAGAACTCCAAGAGGCGCGAGTCCTTTTAAAAGGATTATTGTTCCTCTTCACCCGAAAATCCTCTAGTTGTTTGAGAGCACTACTACATTATTTCCCGACCTAATATCGCCAATTTGGAAGGATTTTGCTTGGTTTTCTGGCCGTTTTCAAAGATTTCTCATCTCAACTCGACGGTAAACCCTATCTTTGATTTCCTTCACAAATTCATGATTTTCATCGATGAAACTAGTCAATAATGCTCCGTTTCTTCAATTATAATGATTATTTATATTTAGAATGAAGTAAAAGCATTGTAATGGTGCATTTGTGGAGTTTGAAGCGTGGCCGTTTTTTGTTCATGGCCTGTGGATCCGCACGGGCGTGCGGAAATTCCGCACGACCGTGTGGATTTCTGCAGCTATGTTTAATTAACTAGTTTGATCAATTCTCATTCAATTTTTGCAGGCTATTGCACCCAGGTCAAAAAAGCAAGCTGATAGGCATCCGCGAGAGTCATCTCCTGAGTCCAAGAGCATGAGATTCACTATCCCTGAGCATCAGGCTCATTTGAGCATTTGTCGAGACTTCGGTTCGGACAGACTCGGTTCTTGGACACTAGTATATTAAGAGATTTATAGCAAGGGGATGAGTTCGTAGATGAGGTCGAGGATCTCGTTTCAGTGGGCGGTTGGAGGCAGTTATTATCAATTAGAGAGCCGGCCATCCGGGAGCTTACACTGGAGGTTCTATCGATATTCAAGTTCGACAGATCCTATGAGAGATTCGATGACCTCGATGTAGTTCAGTTCATAGCACTTGGATATCACTATAGTCTGAGTATCACTCAGTTTTTAGTTCGGCTCGGCTTGTACGAAGAGGCATTTATAGACACTGAGGAGTACTCTCAGTTACCAACAGATTATCCTAAACCTCTGACCCCACAGAGAGCTTACAGAGCATTATGTGATCAGGGCCAGTATGAGTCGGGGGTGTCCAAGGACACATGCCTTTCTTGACCTGCATATTGATATTTAAATGCCATCTTGAGTAGGTCAGTGAATGGCCGTGGTGATAGCACTGGTGTTCTGAGCAGGCAGGAGCTTTTGTACTTGTATTCGATGATGCAGTGCACACCGATCCATCTAGGGCACATCATCGCTTAGTACATTCAACATCAAGACTAGTATGCCAAATTGGGAGCGATCTTCTCGGGTCCATACATTACAAGATTAGCTCTTGGTATGGCTCTCTTAGGCGCGATTTGCGGGGCTGAGATGATGAGTATACTTGCGCCCCTGAGCCTGGAGACGATGAGATTGATTGCCATGGTACGTAGGGTTCAGACAGGGGTTTATTCTCTGGTTCTACCGTTCCCAGAGATAGCCGAGGAGGAGGGAGATGATGCCGAGGTTTGCCATCCTGCTCCTAAGCCTCAGTCAGCACCTATGGAGATTGAGGCATCTCCGGTGATAGAGGACCCACCCCCCGTGTGCATGTTTTCACCATCTCGAGCCCATGATCGGTTTGATAGGCTCAAGAGTGCTGTGGGGGTGATACGGACAGAGGTAGCAGATGCTCGAGAAGAGATTGCCAATATTAAGGGTGCGCAGGCTGCACAGTATATGTAGTTCATGGCACGTTTTGACACATTATAGCAGATCTTATAGTGAGACATCAGCTAATCATTTGTCCTAAGGCCGAGGACTCCTCAGGCCCCCTTAGTTTCTCCGGTACCTCTATCAACTATTCCTGCACCAGATGACCCACCATGTACTTCATCACCCGCAGCAGCAGCAGCAGCAGAGCCAGAGGACGACATCGACACTTGATTTTATTTTCCTCATCTTTAATTTCCGCATTTTATTTTGGACTTGTATACTCAGAAAGGACTTTTCTTTCCGATTTTATTTTCGTTTTGTATCTCGAGTTGTATTTATTGTCTTATCTTTTATATACTCGAGCTATTTTTGTTTTTATTGAGCTTCACTGAACACCGTCGTGTATGCATGCAGATGGTCTTGTCATCATGGGAATTGAGACTTTGTCATGGACATGGCCAAGGTGTTTTGGCACGTGGCTGTGTGGGCTTCACAACCCATTGGAACAACACTCCTAAGGACTTAGCTCCATCAAATGCAACACTAGGAGTCAGGGAAGTATTGTTTTGATTGCTTCTCCCACATCTAAATCCAATTGATTTACGTTATGAATGAGCTTGCATGTGTACATTGTGGACAATGTATAACTTACGTGTGGGGGAGGGGTGGGGGAGTTTCATAGTGCACGCATCTCTTTTATACTAGTTTTGATTGATATACATGCTCACATAGCCAATGGCGGTTCAACTTAGTTGCATTAATTGTATTCTTGAGTTTAGGAAAAATTTTAACATTGAATGTTTTCATGCTCTAGTTTTTGCTTGAATTTCTAGGAATTTTAGGCCGATTGACACTTGTTGCACTTCTCACTCTTTGAACTCTTTTGGAAACTCATGTTTGATGTATAAGGGACTAGTTTTAGTTTTTTCTTGTGTTATTTCTAAAAAAAATGAAAAAATGAAAAACCGAAAATAAAGAACAAAATAGTTTTGTTGTTTAGTTGTGCTTGTTGGGTGGAAAGAGCTACCACCTATGATTTATGAAGCTACTCTCATAAGTCGGATACTAGTTATGCCCTAATGAGAGAAAGAGCTATCTCATGGGATGTATGAAAGCTACCAACCCGGTAGAAAGAGCTACCACCTCGAAAGTGTGAAAGCCACCTTAGCGGCCGCATTGGAAAGGGCTACCTTAGAGGATGTGTGAAGCTACTACCCTTTTTGAATATTTGTTACCTTTTGTAGATAAATAAGTTCCTTATACATAGAACTTTGAGGAGTATACTTTGGGTTGACTTAAGTGAGTTCAGACACTTACACGATTTCGGGTTTGTTGTCCTTTATGATTCATGTTTTTAGCTAGAGCATTGATTTTTCGTATTGAGTGTTGAAATTTCCTGTACTTGTAGAATGAACTCTTTGTATGCTTTGGTAAAGCTAAAGCCAAGCACTTCCAATATTTCCTTTTTCTATGCTTTAATGTTTTAATATTTGCTTGAGGACAAGCAAAAAAACATAAGTGGGGGGTTTCATAAGTGCTCGTGGGATAAGAATGCAAAGCATTCTTTCCTTGTGTTGAGCATTACTTTTCTCGGGTTTTAACGCTAATATGTGTGTATTTATGTTACTTTCATACAGGTAGGGTTGTGAGGCCGAATATGAGAGAAAGAAGCCAATGTGGGTCGTAATGCACCAATTTGGAGGAAATCTTGCTAAGGTTCAAACGCGAAGACATATATCGGGTTCGAGATGCGGGAATGTGTGCCAACCTCCTCGTATTCAAGCTAGTACAACTATTTGGAGGGGCACAAGGGTAGTCACATTCATGCATTCTGACTTGTGCATATAGAACAAGATCTCCAACAACATGTCTGTTATTGAAGAAGTAAAGTGATCCACGACGTAAACGTGTGGCCGTTTGTGTTATCTTGATGAAAGCATTGTTTCGGGAGTATTTCGACTGGGTACTGTAGCAAAATATGTAGCAAGAATACTATACCAGCACTGCTCATAGCCGGCCGAGAAAATAGGAAAACAGAGAATCCACACGGACACCCACACAGGCGTGTGTAATCCCGATTCCAGCCCCGATTTCAGCATTCTTTTCTCCATCTTTTCCCCAACTTGAGAGAGGGCAGTGGCTAGGGTTTTGGGAGGTATTGGCTAGGGCTTTAGAGAGGTTCCATGGCTCTGACATCACACACAATTTGGAAGAAGGTTTGTTGGAGAGCATTCGTCGGCACCAATCCGGCGAGGTGTATCCTAGGCCTGACAAAGGGACCCTTGCGACGAGTAAAGGACTCTCCACAAGACCATCGCCATGACTAACGAGAGGGTTTTCTATTGATGCCTTGTTTTTACATTCGATTTTATTGATTGTATCTAGCTCCATGGAGAGCTAAACCCCTAGTGGGTAATTAGGTATTTGTGAACCCTAGGATGCATTCGTTTTATTGAACCTCTTTATTATGCTTTCAATTAATTGATGTTTATTGTGAGTTCCAATCTTGGAGACTTGATTGTATGAATGTTCCTCTAGAGTGATACTAGAGTTGAGAGTTCTTCTTGTCAACTCTTGTGGGTGAGTGACACACCATGAGAGTTAGACAAAGCTAGATTGGGGAGGGTTGAGAGGGTGAGTCGAGAGGTAGCGGAGCATCCCCTTTATCCTCCAGTATGATCTATCCTACCTCCACGTTCCAAGAGTTCTTTGCGGCCATAGTAGAGTGAATGGGCTAAGGGATGACCTTCCATTAGGGCTTAGTTGCGAGTGCAACAGAGTGAAACATTGAAGTGATTTTATCATCTAGGGCTTAATTGTGGCTAAGGATCTTTCACCTGGACCAAAGGGTTAGGTCTATACATAGGAATAGGGTTTATCACTTGGAATCCCTAGAGCTCATTGCAATTCTATGCGAGTGTGAGGTTGAGAGGCTATTCAATCTCTCCTTGGAACATGTATTGAGTTAGGCATGGTTGACCTTAGATTTGGGATCATGTAATTAAGGATTTCCATGACTCATTGTTGCATCAATTAGGAAGTATAATAGAGGGTTCTTGCACTTGAAACGATTGTCCTAGGCGGATTAATATCTGTGTACCCCATCTTTATCGATTGCCTTACCTTCTCCTTTACTTGTGCCTTCTATTTTGTTGTTTTTATTTTCATTATTTCATATTTTGTCACATTTATCACTATTTATCTTCCACATTAGTTAAGAAACAACTCAAGTGTCTTTATTCCCTACTCTCTGTGGATACGATACGCACTCATCTGGGATTATTACTTCGACACCCGCGCACTTGCGGTTTACACACATAGACGGATGTGTCACCGCCAAAAACTTAACACACCCTTTGTATGTGAGCCGCAAGTGCACATATTTCACAAAGTAAAAATACCATGGTGGGTAGGTTGTCGAATCAACAGAAAATAGTGATTAGAAACGCAAAGATTGCTATTTAACTAATGTGAAGATGAATCAATAGTGGTGCGAACAAAATCGATATGAAAAGAACAAAAGAAAATAAGAAAGAGAGTCGCAATAAAATGACAAGAAAGGTAATCGATAGAAAGTGGGGTACTCGGACATTGCTCCCCCTAGGACTATTGTTCAAAGTGCAATACCAATCATTATACCTCCTAACTAATGTCTAATGAGTCATGGAAATCCTTAAACACACAATCCCAAAAATGAAGCTCAACCGTGACTAACCCTACACTATATCCCAGTGGAGAAATCTCTCAGTCTCAACACCTCACACTCTACTAGGTTACTTTAGGCTTTAGGGATTCCAAGTGATAATCCCTATTCCCTAATATAGATCTAACCCTTTGGTCCAGGCGGAGTTCGTCTCTTAACACTTCACTCTATTGTGACCACAAAGAACTCTTTGAATGTGGAGGTAGGGTAAATCATATCAGAGGAAAAAGGGGATACTCTGCTACCTCTCCACTCACCCTCTCAACCCTCTCTAATCTAGCATTGTCTAAACCTCATGGTGTGTCACTTATCCACAAGGATTACCAAGATAGATTCTAAACCCTAGTGTCTTTCTAAAGGAAAATCAACACAACAAGCATTCAAGATTGGAACTCAATTAAAAACATCAATTAAAGAAAGCATAATAAAAGGTCAAAGAAACAATATCATCCTAAGATTTACAAGTCCAAACACCCACTAAGGGTTTAGCTCTCCATGGAGAAAAATACAATCAGCAATGAAGTCAAAAGTAAGGAGATGCAATCCATGAATAAAACCCATTTGGTAATCATGTTAATGGTCTTGTGGAGTAGCCTCAGCCTCTTTAAAGGTTCCCTCATCAAGCCTAGAGCACACCTCCCTGAATCGATGCCGATGAAAGCACCCCCAAAAACTATCTTCTAACAGAACATGGTATTGAAGGCCATAGGATCACTCCAAAAATGCGAAGTGTTCTTTCCTTATGTTGAGCATTACTTTTAGCAGGTTTAAGCGCTAATACATGTGTATTTGTGCTCTTTTGCTCATGTTGTGTTGTGTAGCTAAGTATTGAGAAAAGAAGCCAAAAGTAGATCATAAACGCATTATTTGGTGGAATTTTAGAAGTAATTTAAGATGCGATTCAGCCGATTTTTCAGATCTTCTTGTCCCCTTTTCTCCAACTTTCATCTACCTTTTGAGAGGTCATCGGCTAGGGTATAGAGAGGCTTTTGGCACATCTTTGGATTGGTTCTAAGGATTCAACACCGTGCTCCACTTGGAGGAAGATTATTGGGGGAGCTCTCGTCGGCAATGATCCGGCGAAGTGTGGCCTATTCCGGATAAGGGGACCTTTGGAGAAGACTTAGCTACTCCACCAGACCATTGACATGACTACCGAGGGGGTTTTCTAATGGAACACTTGTTTTTACTTTCGATTTCATTGTTGATTGTATTGTGCTCCATGGAGAGCTAAACCCCCTAGTGGGTACTTTGATTTTGTAAACCCTAGGATGTTATTGTTTCATTGATCTTTTATTATGCTTTCCTTAATTGATGTTTCAATTGAGTTCCAATCTTAAATGCTTGTTGAATGATTTCTCCCTTAGAGTGACACTAGGGTTGAGAGTCCATATTGGTAACCGTTATTATAGATGAGTGACACACTAGGAGTGTTAGACATTGCTTGATTGGAGAGGGTTGAGAGAGTGAGTTGAGAGGTAGCGGAGCGTCCCCTTTGCCCTCTGGTGTGATTTATCCTACCTTCATTTCCTTGAGTTCTTTACGGTCACAATAGAGTGAAGTTCTAGAGGATGAACTCCGCTGGGGCGTAGTTGCGCAAGCAACAGAGTGAAGCGTTGAAGTGACTCTAGTGTCTGCGGCTTAAATGCGACTAAGGGCCTTTCGCCTGGACCAAAATATTAGGTCTATAAATAGGAAGAGGGTTTATCACTTGGATTCCCTAGAACTTCATGTAACTTTACACAGTGTGAGGTGTTGAGAGTGAGTGATTTTTCCTCTTTGACATAGTGTAAAGTTACTCACGGTTGACCTTAGATATGGGAAAGTGTGCTTAAGGATTTCCACGACTAATTGAGCATTGATTAGGAAGTATAGTAGTTGGTCTTGCACTTGAAACATTAATCCTAGGGGGAGCATTGTCCGAGTACCCCACTTCTATCGATTGCCTTACCTATCACTTACTTGCGCCTCTCATTCTTGTTTCTTTTATCTTTGTTCACATTACATTTTATAGACACTATCATTGTTCACTTTCAAGTGGTTAAGTAGAAATTTAAGTATTTTTACTCCCTAATCCATATGGATATGATACCCCAGTCACCTGGGATTTATTACCTAACAAACCCGTGCACTTGCTGGTCACACACAAGTGGCGTTATCAAGTTTTTCCTGCAGTTGAAGGGGAGTTGGCTTTTAGAGATACTTTACACTTTGCTATTTTAGCTATTTATAATTCATTCTATTTCACACTTTCTTATTCTTCCATCATTCTCATTTGTTTTCTTTTGTCATGTCTTACTTCTTCTAGCAAGGAGCTTAAATGATGATTGATTTGCTCATTGCTCTATATTCTCAAGTTAAAGCTCTGAGTAAAAAAGTTGATAGAATTGTTACTTCACAACAACAGAGCAATCCATGTTACAACACATATCATTCAATGGAAGTGGGCTACCCAAACCAATTATGGAATAATGATTGACAACATTGGGAAGCACCACAAGGTGAATGTCAAAAGGGTGAGCTACTTAGAGAGGATGCGCTTTAGTTGCAAAAAGTATTAGCTAATTTTATTGAAACGACCAATGTCCGTGTCCAAAATATTGAGACCACATTTAGATGCCATGAAGCCTCCTTTAAAAACTTTGAGTATCGATTAGGAGGGATACTTGACACACTCTCTAAGGAACATCAAATATTTGAGAAAGAAACTCAAGTGCCTTATGAAAATGATGCGGTAGTGAATGACAATGAAGAAGTTGGGCAAATTAAGCACATTGATGCAGATAATTAAAAGAAAGAAGTTGAATACTATTTTGAGATTTTGGAATATGTGAATGAAGATTGTGCTTGTGAGCGAGAAAATTTTCAAGGGGATATGCTAATGTTATATTCTTTTCAAGCTGAAAATGCACAAGAAGAAGCAAACCCTAAGGTAATGGAATAAGCATCTCTCTTTGGGATTGATCAACTCATAAATTACAAGAAAGAGATTTTGGGTTTGGAGTAAGATGTGGGTAGGAGATTGAAGCCATCCAATGACCCACCTGTACTATGCTTGGACAATTCCTAACCCAAATTGTTTCCTTGGAGGCCAAAGGTAAGATGGTTGGATTCTCCAACAAATATTCCGCCCTGGCAAGTAGATTTGTGGTTTAAAGGAAGTAGCTATGCAATGTCTGCTCAGGAGGAACACACTCTTTTCAAGCCCCCATAAGGTAAGGAAGAGGTACGTTAAGCTAAGTGATGTAAAACAAGTGCTTCTTGTGAGGCAACGCAAGTTTTAAATGTTTTTCTAGTTTTTAGTTAGTATTTGCATGAATAAGGCTTAGAGTGTTAGTGTGTAGATCTTTTAGATGCTTTTGATGTGCTTTTCTTGTGGATCATTTGGTGTTACCATGTGCTTAAATGTATATGGCAAAGTTGCTGATCATTTCTGTGAGTTTGTTATGTTTTCCCTGGTATATTTTGCATGATAGAGCAGGCTTCAAGAATTTTTTCTAGAGCCTCCAGTTTTCTAAGTCATCAAAAGAAAACCACATAGCGGTTTGGAATTTCCACACGGCCATGGGTCTCTACTGTGAGCTCTTCAAGAGAGAACATAGGGGCGTGGACTCGCCCCTTTGTGAATGACCTTGTGATGGTCACACGCCCGTGGGTAATTTCCGCACAGACGTGTGTCTTCCTGCAGAGACTTAGAAATTTTTTTCGAGAAGACACAGGGGCATGGACTTGCCCCTGTGGATGATCCTGAGCTATACACACGCGTGGGTAATTTTCTCACGCCGTGTAGATCTCTGTAGAAGAGCTCTCTTCCATCCTGAGAATTCACAGGGGCATGTGGGTGCCCCTGTGAGCTGGCCCTGTAAAGGTCCACGCCAGTGTGGAATTCCTGCACGGGCGTGTGAAATACTTAGAGAGTTTTCTCAGTTAGATAGAGAAACTATAGGGGCGTGAGTCTGCCCCTGTGGGTCAGCCACATGGGCGTGGGTAATTTTTGCACACCCTTGTGATTGCGTTCAGAAGCTTAGAGTGTTTTCCTGAGAGAACAAAGGGGCGTGCGTCTACCCTTGTGGGTCTCTCTTGTGGAGGCACACTAGCGTGGGTAATTTCCACACGCCCGTGTGGATGTAAAGAACTCAAAAAGGCTGTGTTTTCTCTTTACAAATTTATTTTGCCTTTTCATCTTTTCAATCCCAAACATTCTAAGAACGCATTTTTGCACTCTACCGACCTCTCATCATCATTTTAGAGGGTTGTTACTTGAGTTTACCGGCCATTTTCTATTCTTTCATTCTCATTTTGTCGGTAACCTTCTTTTTCTTTTTTCTTCACCCAATCTTCATTTATTTTGCATCATCAGCATCATCTTCACCAGCAGTGGCAACTAATGCACCAGCAATTGACACCGACACTTGAGGCATCTTTACCTTCTTTGTTCTTATTTTCCGTATTTTATTTTTGCATTTTATTTTGGACTTATATACTCAGAAAGGATCTTCCTTTTGAGTTTATCTTTTATTTTTATCTCGAGTTGTATTTCATTGCTCTATCTTTTATAAGCTCGAGTCATTTGTGTTTTTTGAGCTTCACTGAACCCCCTTATGTGCGCGTGTAGATGGTCTTGTCAGTATGGGAATTGAGAACTAGACATGGACACTTTCAAGTTGTTTTACACTTGGCCGTGTGTGCTTCATGACCCGTTGGAACTTCACTCCCAAGGACTTAGCTCCATTAAACGCACCACTAGGAGTCAAGGGAGAATTGTTTCAATTGCGTACTCCCACATGTGTTTTTAAATTGTATTACTTTTATTGTGCTTGCATGCGTATATTGAGGGCAATGTACATCTTAAGTGTGGGAGGAGTTCACATTGCACATGTCCTTTGTACAAATTTTGATTAACATACATGCTCACGTAGCCAATGGAGGTTCACCTTAGTTGCAATGATTATATTCTTGAGTTTAGGAGAATTTTAACATTGAATTTTTTTCATGTTCTAGTTTGTTCTTGAATTTCTAGGAATTTTTGCCCGATTGACACTTATTGCACCACTCGCTCATGAAACTCGATGTTTAAGTGACTAATTAGTTTTGTTTATTGTGTTATTTTCCTTAAAAAATTTGGATAAAGAAAAGAAAAAAAATAGATATATTGTTTAGTTGTGCATTTTTTAGTGGAAAGATCTACATTGCCAACAGTATGAAGCTACTCTCATAAGTCAGATACTAGTTATGCCGTAATGAGAGAAAGAGCTATCTCATGGGATGAGTGAAAGCTACCACCTCGGTAGAAAGAGCTACCACCTCGAAAGTGTGAAAGCCACTTTAGCGGCTGCTTCGGAAAGGGCTACCTTAGAGGATGTGTGAAGCTACTACCATCTTTTAGTTTTGTTACATTTTGTAGTTAAATAAGTCCCTTATGCTTGGAACATTGAGGAGTTTACTTTGGGTTTACTTGAGTGTGTTTACATACACATACACGATCTCGGGTTAGTTGTCCTTTTTTATTCAAGTTTTTAGCTAGAGCATTGATTTTTCGTATTTATTGTTGAAATTTCCCTTACTTGTAGAATGCTCTCTTTGCATGCTTTGGTGAACCTAAGGCTGAGCATTTTCAATATTTCCTTCTTTTATGCTTCAATGTGTTATTTTTGCTTGAGGACAAGCAAAAGCTTAAGTGAGGGGGAGTTTGATAAGTGCTTGTCTGATAAGAATGCGAAGTGTTCTTTCCTTATGTTGACCATTATTTTTAGCAGGTTTAAGGGTTAATACACGTGTATTTGTGTTCTTTTGCGCATGTAGGGTTATGAAGCTAAGTATTGAGAAAAAAAGCCAAAAGTAGATCGTAAATGAATTATTTAGTGGAATCTTGGAAGGAACAAACGTGAAAACACAATTGGGACTCCAATATACGTGAATGTGTGTCAACCTCCATGAATTCAAGTCACTACAATGAGGTGGAGGTGCACAAAGGCAGTCACATTTGCGTATCCTGACTTGTGCAATGATAGCAAGATCTTCACCAATGAAGCTTTTCATTGAAGAAGACGTGCGATCTACAGCATAAATGTGTGCCTCTTTATGTCGCCTCGATTAAAAGTGTAGAATTAGGATGTTTTGGCAGAGTACTGTAGTAGGTACTGTAGCAAAACACTATAGCAAGTACTGTAGCAGTTATTGTTCGTAGCCGGCCAAAAACAGGATTTTCAGAGAATCCACATGGGCGTATGGAAATTCCCCACGGCCGTGTGGAAATTCAACAAGTATGTGGGAAAAATCCACATAGGCGTCTGGATTCCCGATTCCAGCCCAATTTAAGACGCGATTCATCACGATTTTTAGGATCTTCTTATCCCCTTTTCTCCAACTTTCATCCATCTTTAGAGAGGCCGTCGGCTAGGGTTTAGAGAGGCTTTTGACACATCTTTGCAGTGGTTCTAAGTATTCAACACCGCGCTCCACTTTGAGGAAGGTTATTGGGGAAGCTTTCGTTGGCACCGATCCGGCGAGGTGTGCCCTAGGCCAGACAAGGGGACCTTTGTAGAAGACTTGGCTACTCCACAAGACCATCGATATGAATACCGAAGGGGTTTTCTTATGCAACACTTATTTTTAATTTTGATTTCATTGTTGATTGTATTGTGCTCCATGGAGAGCTAAACCCCCTAGTGGGTACTTCGATTTTGTAAACACTAGGATGTTATTTTTTTCATTAATCTTTAATTATGCTTTCCTTATTTGATGTTTCAATTGAGTTCCAATCTTGAATGCTTGTTGAATGATTTCTCCCTTAGAGTGACACTAGGGTAGAGAGTCCATCTTGGTAACCATTGTAGATGAGTGACACACTACGAGGGTTAGACATTGCTTGATTGGAGAGGGTTAAGAGGGTGAGTCAAGAGGTAGCGGAACACCCCTTTTCCCCTCCGGTGTGATTTATCCTACCTCCATTTTGCTTGAGTTCTTTATTGTCACAATCGAGTAAAGTTCTAGAGGATGAACTCCGTTGGGGTTAATTGTATGAGGAACAGAGTGAAGCATTGAAGTGACTCTAGTCTCTGGGGCTTAAATGTGACTAGGAGCCTTTTGCCTGTACCAAAGTGTTAGGTCTAGACATAAGAAGACGGTTTATCACTTGTATTCATTAGAACTCCATGAAACTTTACACAGTCTGAGGTGTTGAGATTGCATGATTTCTCCACTAGGACATAGTGTAGAGTTAGTCATGGTTGACCTTAGATTTAGGACCGTGTGCTTAAGAATTTCCAAGACTCATTGATCATTGATTAGGAAGTATAATAGTTGGTCTTGCACTTGAAACGTTAATTCAAGAGGGAGCATTGTTCGAGTACCTCACTTCTATCGATTTCCTTAACTCTCACTTACTTGTGCCTCTCATTCTTGTTTCTTTTATCTTTGTTCACATTACATTTTATCGACACTATCATTGTTCACTTTCACATGGTTAAGTAGCATTTTAAATATTTTTACTCCCTACTCACTATGGATATGATACCCCACTTATCTGGGATTTATTACTCCACAAACACATGCGCTTGCGGGTCACACGCAAGGGACATTGTTAGAAAGCTCCCCCAATAGATCTCTTGTGAAGGAAATCAATGTCGAATGTCATATAGACTCTCCAAACTCCTAGCAAAAATTTCCCAAAACCCTAGCCGCACTCTCTCCAAAAGATAGGCAAAAGATTTGAACAAGATCCCCAAAATAAACTCTCAAATGAGATGGAATCTCTGGAGTATGGGTTTGGACTTCTAGTGTGACCGAGGCTCCTTGGCCTTCGCTATGGCCCCGTTGTTGTCACAAAAGGGGTTTACTGGATCTTGGATGCTTGGGACAACTCCTAATCTAGTAAGGAACCTCTTAAGCCAAACTGCCCCCTTACCAGCATCCGATGTAGCTATATACTCAGACTCTATGGTAGAGTCAGTAACGGTGTCTTGTTTTGTGCTCTTCCAGCTTACAGCACCTCAATTGAAGCAAACCACATAACCGGATTGCGATTTACTATCATCGACATTGGTTTGAAATGCAGCATCAGTGTAACCCATTACAATGAGCTCCTTCTCACCACCGGACACTAAGAAACAATCTTTAGTCCTTTACAATTACTTAAGAATACTCTTGATAGTAGAACAATGGTGTTCCTCTGGATCCTGTTGGATTTTGCTAGTTATGCCTAGTGCATGTGTGACATCCAGCCTAGTACATAGCATGGCATATATGATTGATCCTATAGCAGATGCATAAGTGATCTTACTCATGTGTTTCCTTTGTTCTTCAGTATGAGGACAATCCCTTTTACTTAGAACAACCACCTGAGACATGGGTAAAAATCTTTTCTTGTAGTTAGACATACTGAACTATTTCGGTATCGTATGTATGTACTTTTCTTGACTTACTCCCAAAAGCAGTTGTGATCTATCCCTATAGATCTTTATACCAAGTATAATCTTAGCTTCACCTAAGTCCTTCATTGAGAAACACTTCCCTAACCATTGCTTTAAATTTAACAATCTCAGGATGTCGTTTCCAATAAGCAAGATGTCATCGACATATAACACAAGAAAAATGACTATGATCGCACTAACCTTCTTATACACACAAGGCTCATCCTCATTATTGAGAAAGCCAAAACCCTCTGATTGCTACATCAAAATGGAGGTTCCAACTATGGGATACTTGCTTTAGTCCATAAGTGGACCTCAATAGCTTGCACACCTTGTTAGGGTTCTTCTGATCGACAAATCCCTTAGGCTGTGTCATGTACAAATCCTCACAGAGGTTTCCATTATGGAAAGTCATTTTGACATACATTTGCCATGTCTCATAATACTAATGGATTTGAGCATGACTACTGGTGAAAAGGTTTAATCATAGTTAATACTATGAGTCTGTCTGAAAGCTTTTGCCATTAGTCTACCTTTGAAGGTGTTATCAGCCTTACGCTTGAAAATCTATTTGCAATCAATGATCTTAGCACCTTTGATGGATCAATCAAAGTCCATACTTGGTTATCATACATCGATTACATTTTGGATTTCATAGCACCAAGCCATTTATCCGAATTAGATCTTTTAATTACCTCTCTGTAGTTGATGGGATCATCCTGGTACAATAGCTCTAAACTTTGATTGTCATTAATCATAAAACCATATTTCTCATGCTCTTGATGAATCCTACCAGACTTTCTTGGTTGTTATCTAATGGGTTTAGGTTCCACAACTCTTTGTGAATCCGTTTCTATTTCCAAACTATCCTCTACAGGAATCTGTGGTACCTGAACCTCCTCAACTTGTAATCCTCTCCCACTGTTCTTCTTGATAAGTGATTGCTTCCCTGTAAGTGTACGGGATCTCCAAGTAAGACCCTGTTAGTGACACAGGGGTCGTATTCCACGGGGCCAAGAAGTACTATTACTCACTCTTCAACTATTATCTAGCCTACAATTCTTAGTAAGAATAACAAATAAAACAAAACAAACTAACCTAAGATAATCCTATGGCCGGGTAACTAGCACACAGATCTAAACAAACAAGGAAGTATCAAGCACGAGAAGGGAGTGTTTGGACAAAGAATCCTCCTAGGGTTGTCATTAAGGTCAAAACTAGGATGGTTTAAAGATACATTGATGATAGTTAAGACCTAGAGACTTCGTGAGTATATTAGCTCCAATCTCTAGGTAACTAATCCTTGATCCCATACGAATACCAATAGGAATATTTTCCGGATCAACACACCTATGATCGCATTAAGTTCAAGGAAATCCCTAATAGGACTAAACCTACTCTTCTTCGGCTTAAACCTAGCAATGGAGGGCTACCAACACCCTATCTCTCGGCGTGTCGGCACAAGTATCCCCTTTCAAACTTTCCTAGATCTAGTACGTGTGAGTAGGTCACATCTACATATACAACTCATAATAGATTTACAGATTTCTCCATAAATGTAATTCTAAGCATCAAAGCATGAAAGATTGAATCTCAAACAACCATCAAACTAAATGAAGAAAAACATCTCAAGTTCTTACACAAGAATACACCCTAGGGTTCATCCAAATCCAAACACAACAATAAATTAATCCCTCATGATAAGGGACACTTATACAACATATAAGGAAGACAAAAACATAAAAGAAGTAATGAAAACTCCCTCTAGGTCGTGATCCCCTTGAGTTGATGAAGCTTCACAAGTTTGTCGATAATGGTCTAGATCTTCACTCCAACTCCTTCTACTTTTCTCCTCTCCCTCTTGTTGATGATGTCTGCTCGTTTCCCACAAGAATCTCCACCGAAAAATGGCCGAAAGGCTCCAAAGAAGTGTGGTGGTAGCGACTCAAACGACCAAGGAAAAATCCCCTCTTTCTGCCCTAGAACTCGGTATTTATACTCTCCAAAGCATATGGCCGTACAAGGGCCATATGAGCGCCGTATAACCATAAAAAACCCTAGATTTGAGCTTCATACGAGTTCCATACAGGGTCCATACAGGGTGCATACGGCCTTCATACTGGGTAGTATGGGGGCCGCATGAAATTCTTGGCAGACAGCTTCAAACCGTCCTGCTGCTACAGTGTTACTACTATAACTCAGCTATAGTACTTCTGGACTGTTTTCTTCTCTTTTCGCCTAAATGATATCATCGTGTTCTCCATGGCTTCCTTGTGCCCTACAAAGCAAATAGTACACGATTAAGCGCAAAACAGGCATCAAACCTCACAAAATACATGCAAAGTGCATAAGATACACATGGGAAAATACCTACATTTAGACACTTATCAAGTATCCCCCACACTTAAGCGTTGCTTGTCTCCAAGCAAACAACTCATGAAAAACAAAGAGACTGATAAGTTGCTAAACGCATTACCTCCGGCTCAAGCAAGTATAAGAATCTAAAAGCAATGGACAATGACAAATAGATGTTGAGTTATAGTCAATAAGCATAATAAAAATATACCCCATCTCACCCCTAATATGTCTGTGCCGTGTAAGTGAATCTTTTATCTTATTTGCCCTGATCTGGTCTAGCCTAAGGACTTCAATCAGTGCAGCTCTAGATGCTAATCACTCCACATACAAAGAATACAAAGTCTTAAACTACTAAGTGCTACTTCAATGGCCAAGTAAGATACTTCTAATTCTATAGCTCGAAACTAAATCCTCTTTCTTCTCAAACCTTTGGTAGGTACTCAAGGAGATCACTAGGGTTTTTATTTTCATTTCATCATTAATTTCTTTTTATTTTTATTTTACTTTATTTTCGAATCCAACTAACATAGACTGCACTAAAATCATTTTGAAATCTTTCTGGAAGGTGCACATGCTGGTTAGGCACAAGAGCCACCCAACTACTGGATTATAGCCTACATAGAAACATTTATAATTAAGTAGCAGAGGAATACTTATATAGACTCATATTTTTTTTCACACACTCACCCTAGATCACATCTTCAGAGTACACTACATGCCACAAAACTAGGATTAGCTCAACAAGACTTAGAAGTTCTTAAGAAAACATCAAAAGATAGAACTTAGTGTTTTAAGGCCAAGTATTCAAAGTAGTGTGTTAAGCATACAAGAGAGTTAGAATAGTCACATTTGCTATTCCCAGGGCATCGACAAAAAATTCAGTGCACAAAAAAATACTAGGGGTGAAATAGGATTCAATAAAGCATAAAAAACAAGTAACTCACATCAATCAATAATCTAAGCTTAAAGAATCTTACAAGAATGAACAAAACCATCATAGGTAACACAAGCATGTAAACAACGGTGCTAATATATGAAATACACCCATCCCCACACTTAGTGTTGGAGATTGCCCTCAATTTACACTAATCATGATAAGCATGCTAGATGTAGCAATGAAAATAATAGAGGAAGGTGAAAACGAACTTCCCAGGTTCATCTTGAGCTCGTCATGAGGTATGACCCGACCAAAGGTGTGGTGAGCAGCACATGTCGGATCTGACCTCCATTCTAAGCTTGGAAAGCTCACGAAATTCCCTTAATGCCTTGTGAGGCAGAAAGGGGACTTCATCAATCCACAAAAATTTACAAAGAAGAGATTGGGAGTAATCATGCAAAAACTAAAATAAAACACAACAAGAACACAAAAAAATAAAAAATAGAAAATAAAGTCAAAACAATAAAATGAAGTGTCAATGATAGTATTTGTCCTTAGAGTTAGGTTTCACATCACAAAATGACATCTTGCTCTATGGTATTCTCTTCCAAAAATGTGGTCACCCGTATGTTCTAAACATAACTCCATGGTTGCTGTCAATTTCTCCATCCCCATTATTCCTACAAACCATGAAAAACCTAATCAACCAAAGAGGAATTCAATATGATTCAAAATGTAGTGTAAGAGATGAAGAAACAATGAAAAATATGGTGTATGGTGGCCATATGGGTGTATGGGGGCCGTATGGGTACTGTTCACTTCAAAAGAACCTCCCCAAAAATATGAAAATAGAAAAATGTTTTACATAAATTGAGAGAGACTTCATCCATAACAATCACACCACAAAAACCAAGCCAAATACTTGATAAAATCCAAACATAAACTCCAAGAATGCAAGGAACATAAAGAAGATAAAACTAGGGCATCAAAGAGCTTACCGACGAAATCTTGAGAAAACTTGCGTTAAACTTGAGAAAAACCACTAGATCGAAGTCTCCAATGGATGAGGAGAACATTTAGGAGAAGAAATGAGAGGATTTGGCCCAGAAATAGGTGAGAAAGAAGAGAAAAAATCGGTGGAAAAAGATAGAAAACAAGAGAATGGAAGAAAGAGAAAAGAGAGAAGAGAGAGAAGAGAGAGGAGGATTAAATGGGCAAGAACCGGGCCATGCGGCCCAATATGGCTGTATGGGGGCCGTATGACCCGAAAGGGCCTTCAGGTATTCTGGCTGGTGTCCTTGATGGCCCCGTATGGGGGCCGTATGGGGGGCCGTCTGGGACAAAGCCGAGCCACTGGTTCGGCTCTGTGTTGGTCCCAAACGGTCTCCATACGGTCTATGGATGGTCGTATGACTTTTGCATGCTCTCTAATCTCTGAAATCCAGCTCCAAATGATGTAATAATGATATGGCAAGCTCAAAAACTTCTCCAAAAATGAATGAAATGAATAAAACCATGATCAAGCGCATGAAATGACACCAAAACATGAGTTTCTCAAGAAGTTGCACAAATAAACCACAATAAAATCGATGACAACAATGTGCAAAGTGTGTGAGCATGAACTTATTCAAAAACAAACAAAAGCCTAAGAAATACGAAAATAGAAATGAACTAAGACATAGAATACAAAAAATGGAAGGAAAACACTCTGAAAGTTTGGGTTGCCTCAAAACAAGCGCTTGTTTAACGTCATGAGCCTGACGTACCTCTTTCTTAGCTAAGGAGGTTTGAAAATGGTGTGTTTATCCCAGCTAGAAGTCGCATAAGAACTACCAGGAAATACGAAACATACCTTCCTGGATGGTGTCAAATTGAAGGCGAAGCATGAGTTACCTTTTGGCCTCCATGGAAAGAGCTTGGGCGGGGAATTGTGTAACTTAAACTTGGGCGGATCCTTAGATGGTTTGAACCTCCTCCCACTTCTTCTTTGGTCCTGACTAGAATTCCTTTGAGTACCCCACCACAAAGTTGCTTGGGCCTCCAAGGACAAAGCTTTGGTCGAGAGTTATTTAAGCTCAGCATGGATGGGTCATTCGACATCCTTAACCTCTTACCCACATTTTCTTCTTTAACTCTTGGAAAGTTACCTTGGATCATCCCAATGAGTTTCTTGGGCTTCCAAAGGAACAAGTTTTGTCGAGAACTTGTCAAGCTTTGCATAGGTGGATCAATTCGTGGCTTTAACATCCTATCCACAATTTGTTTCTCAGCCATGGTATGATGAACTTCAAGTGCCCATAAGGTTTGCTTTGGCCGCCAAGGAGAAAGTTTTGGTTGGGAATTGTCTAAGCCTCGCATCGGTGAGTTGAAGGATAACTTTGGTTTCCTCCCCACGTCTTCAAATACAATTCCGGAAAATTTGTCTCTGTACTTAAAAATCAGTGATTGCTTGATGGAATGGACGATATTGAGGCAAGTAGTGTCTTCAAATGTGGTAGATGGAGTTTCTTCAACTTTCTCAAATGCTTCCATGGCCATGATCTTATCCTCCCCCTTTTCTTCTTCAATTTAACCTTGAGGAGTAACATCTAGTATTTCCTCAAAAGGTATTGGTTCTACATCAATTTCTTCTTAAACCTCCAACACCTCAATGCCAACTTCCACCTCAATTTCACCTTTGTTCTCTTCCTTTCTAATGCCATTCCAATATATGTCTTCAATAGTTCATGGCAACTCGGTCGATATATTGGAATACTCTCCCATCTTGTTTTCCCACTTTGAAGAGATTGTTGGGCATTAAAAATTGTGGCATTCAAGGCTTCAAGTTCAGCATCCGCATTCATAATGAATCTTGCAAACACATCTTGTGTATTGAAACCCCATTGATTAAGTTGCTTACTATGGTCGATTGGAGCTTGGTAATGGCACGGTTCTTGAATGGAGGGCTCATGTAGCAATCGTTGGTGAGGGCATTCCCACTGTTGAGTATGATGTTGTGTTGAAGAACTTTGGTGCCCTCCCCAATGTGGATTGTAACCTTGGCTTTCTTTCATGGCAAGAAAATTTTCCATCTTTTTATGAAGTGCAAACAATTTGGCGGCCAACAATTTTTCTTTAAAATCCATGGCCCTATGTCAACAAACAAAACTAAAATCAATAAACTAACAAAGAAAACAATAAAGAAGGAAAATAAATAATTATGGACAAAAGGGGTAAAAGAAACATAGAAAGACAAATATTTACCAAAAGAAAGAAGAATAGCTAGAGCAATAGACTACAACCTTTCTTAATATTCTTGAGTGGTCCCTAGCAACGGCGCCAAAAACTTGATTGCTTCTCCGCAAGTGTACGGGATCACCATGTAATACCTTGTGAGTGACACAGGGCTCATATTCCACGGGGCCAAGGAAGTACTATTACTCACTCTTCAACTATTATCTAGCCTACAATCCTTAGTAAGAAGAACAAATAAAACAAAATAAACTAACCTAAGCTAATCCTATGGCCGGGTAACTAGCACACGGATGTAAACTAACAAGGGAGTATGAAGCCTGAGAAGGGAGTGTTTGGACAAAGAATTCTCCTAGAGTTGTCATGAAGGCCCAAAGTAGGATGGTAAATTAGCCCCAATCTCTCGGTAACTAACCCCTGATCCCATACGAATGCCAATTGGAATCTCTTCCGGATCAACACACCTACGATCATATTAAGTTAAAGGAAATCCCTAATAGGAGTAAACCTATTCTTCTTCAGCTTAAACCTAGTAGTCGAGGGCTACCAACAGCCGATCTCTCGGTGTGTCGGCAAAAGTATCCCCTTTCAAACTCTCCTAGATCTAGTACGCATGACTAGGTCACATCTACGCATACAACTCATAATAGAATTACGGATTTCTCCATAAATGTAATTCAAAGCATCAAAGCATGAAAGATTGAATCTCAAACAACCATCAAATAAAATGATGAAGAACATCTCAAGTTCTTATACAAGAATACACCCTAGGGTTCATCCAAATCCAAACAAAACAATAAATTAATTCCTCTTGATAAGGGACACTTATACAACATATAAGGAAGACAAAAACATAAAAGAAGTAATTAAAACCCCTCTAGGTCATGATCCCCTTGAATGGATGAAGCTTCACAAGTTTGTCGATAATGACCTAGATCTTCACTTCAACTCCTTCTCCTTTGTTCCTCTCCCTCTTGCTGATGATGTGTGCTCGTTTCCCCAAAGAATCTCTGCCGAAAGATGGCCAAAAGGCAACAAAGAGGTATGGTGGCAGCGCCTCGAACAGGCAAGGAAAAGTCCCCTCTTTCTGCCTTAGAACTCGGTATTTATACTCTCCAAAGCATACGGGCCGTATAGGGGCCATATAAGCACCATATAACTCTAAAAAAAACCAAGATTTGCGATTCATACGGAGTGGATACGGGATGCATACAGGGTCTGTACGGGGTGCATACAGCCTCCATACTAGGTAGTATGGGGGCCGCATGAAATTATGGGCAGACAGCTTCAAACCGTCCCACTGCTACAGTGTCGCTACAGTACTTAGCTACATAAACTCTGCTTCTGTGACTCCACTACAGTACTTTGGGAATGTTTTCTTCCATTTTCTCCTAAATAATATACTCGTGTTTTCCATGGCTTCCTTGTGCCCTAAAAAGCAAATAGTACATGATTAAGCGCAAAACAGACATCAAACCTCACAAAATACATGCAAAGTGCATAAGATACACATAGGAAAATACCTACATTTAGACACTTATCAATAAGAAACTCCTTCTCTAAGAAATCAACATTTTGAGTAATAAACACTTTGTTCTCATTAGGGTTGCAGAAATAGTATCCCTTAGTTTCCTTGGGATACCCCACAAATAGGCATTTATTGGACTTAGATGCAAGCTTGTCCGATGTTAACCTTTTAACATGTTACTCGCAACTCTAAATTCGTAGAAAAGTTATATTAGGCTTGCACTCAGTCCATATCTCATATTGTGTCTTTTTAACTACTTTGTTGAAGTTCTATTTAGTAGGAATGTAGCATTCTCAAGGGTATATCCCCAAAAGGATATTGGAAGACCAGCTTGAATCATCATTGATCAAACCATATCCAATAAAATGCGATTTCTTCTTTTTGATACACCATTCCACTGAGGTGTTCCCGGAGGAGTAAGTTCTAAAACTATTCCACACTCTCTAAAATATTGATCAAACTCTTGGCTCTATCTCTTTTGTAGCAACCCTTGCTCTATTCGATACTCTTAGGTCAACTTCTCCTTTAGTCAAACGTCTCCTATTTCTGTGTCCCTACACATTTGAATAAATGTGAGAACCACATCCGGTACCCAATACCCATGATATAGAAATTGAGAGATTGACTTCTATCATAAAGATACCTGACGTAGAGGGCTTGCCTCTCTTCTTTATCTCTTCCAAGTAAAGTGGACAGTTTCTCTTCCAATGACCAGCTTCATTGTAGTGAAAACACATACCCTCCTGCTAAGGTTCGGGCTTGGGTTTCTTAGCCTCCTTGCCTTTGGAATAAGGTCCAACTTCCTCCTTTGGCTTGGACTTGGCTTTATCCTTCCACTTTCCTCCTTTTCCCTTATCCATTGATACCATAAGTACTGGGATGGATTTCTTGATAATCTGCTTGGTATTTTTAAGCATCCCATGCAGTTCGACAAGTTTTTTATCCATACAATGCATGTTATAGTGCATCACAAACTGATCATAAGATTCTGGCAAGGGCCCTACGATAAGGTCCACCCCAAGTTCCTTTCGGATCGGTGCATCAAGTTTCTCGAGCCTATCAATATACCCCTTTCATCTTGATTATATGGGCACTTACGAAAATACCCTGAGCCATCCTAAAGGAGGTCAACACTTTTGTGGTTATGAACCATTCACGCCTGGCTTATTCATGGAACATTTCCTTAAGATGCTTCATAATATCATAAGCCACCATATCCATGAACTACTTTTACAATTCTGGACTTATGGTGACCAGCATAAGGCAGGTAACATCATTAGAGTCATACTTTGACATGTCGAATACCTCTGTAACTGCATCCGTAGTGTTCCTTGCCAGTGCTTCAAGCAATAGTTTCTCAATGGATTCCAATTTTTGTTCTTGCCTAAGAACAATTCTCAGGTTTCGAGACTAATCAAGGAAATTAGTTCCATTGAGCTTGTCCTTCTCCATGATAGATCACAACAAAAAATTTTGAGGATTTACATTATTGGTTGTCATTATGATCTACACAGAATTAAAAGAAAGATTCATTTATGAGGTCTTTAAAAAATTTTCCATAATTACCCGTTAATATATCAATGTAAATAATTCGTTGCTAGTGATTTATTGAGTGCCTGATAAGTGCTTGTGTATTAGTAATATGAAGTATTCTTTTCTTACGATGAGCATTATCTTTATCAGATTTTAGTGCTAATATATGTGTATTCATGTTACTTTTGTGCATGTAGGGTTGTAGAGCCAAATATTGAGGTAGGAAGCCAAAGTAGATTGCGATTTCACTTAGTTGATGAAATCTTGGAGTGATCAAACGTGAAGACACAAGTTGTGCTTTAAGATACGTGAATGTGTGCCAACCTCCATGTGCTCAAGCAATGACATGGTTTGGAGGGGCACAAAGGTAATCACATTTGCGTATTCTGACTTTTGTAATGCTAGCAAGATCTTCATCAATGTTATCCCTTATTAAAGAAGAGACGCAATCTACAGCATAGACGTGTGCCCGTTTATATTGCCTTGATGAAAAGTGTGGATTCGGGAGTGGTTTCGCAGAGTGCTGTAGCTGGTACTGTAGGAAATCACTGTAACAGTTACTGTTTGCAGGCCACAGAAAATCAAATTCCTGCAAATTTACACACGCGTGTGGATTCCCGATTCCAGCCCATATAAAGCCGAGACTTGTACCGATTTAGAAATCAATCTTTCCGTTCTTTCTCTATCTTTACCCCAACTTTGGAGAGATGATAAGTGTTTGTGTAGTAAGAATATGAAGTATTTTTTTTCTTACGATGAGCATTTTTTTATCATATTTTATCACTAATGCATGTGATTTGTGTTCTTTTAAGCATATAAGGTTGTGGAGCCAAATAGAGAAGAAAGAAGCCAAAGTAGATTATGAATCTATTATGTTGATGGAATCTTGAAGTGGACACATGAGAATGATAGCAAAGCAATTACATTGCTTGGAATGTGTGCCAACCTCCATGCGCTCAAGCAATTACATGGTTTGGAGGGGCACAAAGCCAGTCACATTTGCGTATTCTGACTTGTGAAATTATAGCAAGATCTTCATCAATATGGCATTTTATTGAAGAAGTGATGCGATCTATGGCATAAATGTGTGCCCGTTTATGTTTGCTCGATGAAAAGTGTGGATATGGGAGTATTTTGGCCGAGTACTATAGTAGATTGATGTAGAAAATCACTGTAGTAATTTACTATATTACTATAGAATTTACTGTTCATAGCCGGCAGAAAATCAAATTTCCATAAATCCACACGGGCGTGTGGAAATTTCACATGCCCGTGTGGATGCCCTTTCTAAAGCCGCAACTTGTACCGATTTAGGGATCCATATTTCATCCTTCTCCCCATCTTTTTTCCAACTTTTGGAAGGCCAACGGCTAGGGTTTAGAGAGGCTTTGGCAAGGGTTTTGGAGCGGTTCTATGACTTTGACACCGTGTTTCTCTTGGAAGATAGTTATTAGGGGAGCTTTTATCGGCACCGATCTAGCGAGGTGTGCCCTAGGCTTGACAAGAGGACCTTTGGAGAGGACAAGGCTACTCCACAAGACTATTGACTTGAATACCGAGCGGGTTTTCTTATGGATTACATGTTTTTACTTTCGATTTCAGTATTGATTGTATCTTGCTCCATGGAGAGCTAAACCCCCTAGTGGGTACTTGGACTTGTAAACCCTAGGATGTTATTGTTTCATTGACCTTTAATTATGTTTTCCTTAATTAATGTTTTAAATTGAGTTCCAATCTTGAATGCTTGTTGAATAATTTCTCCCTTAGAATGACACCAGGGTTGAGAGTCCATCTTGGTAGCTTTTGTGGATGAGTGACACACTATGAGGGTTAGACATTGCTAAATTAGAGAGGGTTGAGAGGGTGAGTCGAGAGGTAGTGGAGCATCCCCTTTCCCCTACGGTGTGATTTATCCTACCTCCATGTTCCTAGAGTTCTTTGCGGTCACAATAGAGTGAAGTGCTAAGAGAGGAAGTCTGCTGAAGCCTAGTTGCACGAGCAATACAGTGAAGCATTGAAGTAATCCTTAGTATCTGGAGCTTAATTGTGACTAGGGGTCTTTCGCCTGGACTAAAGGGTTATATCTACATATAGGAATAGGGTTTATCACTTGGAATCCCTATAGCTTCTTGCAACTATACACAGTGTGAGGTGTTGAGACTGAGCAATTTCTCCACCGGGTCATAATGTACAGTTAGTCACCGTTGACCTTAGGTTAGGGACCGTGTATTTTAGGATTTTCACACCTCATTAAGCATCAGTTAAGAGAGATAATAGTTGGTCTTGCACTTAAATCAATAACCCAAGGGGCATTTTTGTGACACTTTGCACGTTGCTATTTAGCTATTCATCGTTTATTGTATTTTACCTTTTCCTATTCTATCATCATTCTAATTTGTTTTTTTTATAGCAGCTCCATGTTATGACCCGAGGGAACCCTTCGACATTGGTTGAAGGTGATCTTGAACTTGAACCAACACTTTGTTGACGGGGTAAAGAATCTATACAAGAACAGAATCATTCAGCTGAAATAGATGGTGAAGGATCTAAAAAATATGGCTGAACAAGAAGGCCAATGAAGAACTCTTTTAGATTTTGTTAGACCTACTATTTATGGGACACAATCGAGCATTGTGAGGCCACCAGGAGAAATGTAGAATTTTGAGTTGAAGCTGCCCTTTATTCAGATGGTTCAATAGTCTGCACAATTTAATCAGTTCGCTGATGAAGACTCGAATAATCAAATTGAGAACTTCCTTGAAGTGTGGAACATGTTGAAGATCAATGGGGTTTCTGATGATGTAATTTGATTGAGGGCTTTCCCATTCTCTTTGAAAGAAGGGCCAAATAGTGGCTTCATTCATTGCCAAGAGCTTCCATCACAACATGGAATGAAATGGTCAAAGCTTTCCTTGTAAGGTACTTCCCTCCGTGAAAATTGGCAAAGCTTCGTAATGAGATATCTTTATTTGTTCATATGGAACTTGAAACTTTGTTTGAGACTTAGGAACGATTCGAAGACCTTTTGTGCAAGAGTCCACAACATGGGTTCCCTGAGTGAATGATCATTAATACATTTTATAACAAGTTGAGCTCAAGCACCAAACAACTTCTAGATGCCACCACAGGAGGCACAATGGGAAATTAGACTCCCAGAAAAGCAACGCAATTGATTAAAGAAATGGGTTTGAATAGCTACAAATAGAATGCAAGAGAAAGGAAGAAAGTGGTCGAACTCCATGAAATTGATGTGGTTAAATCCTAGGTAGCCCAAGTTACTTCAGCCCAAACTGAACAAGTAGGCTTTGTGGGTAATTCGGGAAGAGGACAAGGTAATTCTTATAGCAACACCTACAACCAAGGATGGAGAAACCACCCCAACTTTTCTTGGAATAACCAAGGGCAACAAAAAGCCATGGTACCACCGGGTTTCCAACAACAACAACAACAAGCCCTGAACATGGAGAATCAAGTTTGAGGCTTCGAGACCCGAATGACCGACTTAGAGAAAGCTTTGACATGATTCATCCAATCATCAGATACAAGGTTCCAATCGGTCAAAGCTATACTTCACAACCACACCGCATCATTACACAATCTAGAAAACCAAGTGGGTCAAATTGCAAAGTCATTGTCGGAGAGGCCACAAGGAAGCTTGCCCAGTAACACCAAAACCAATTCGAGAGAACATGTGAAGACAATCACTTGGAGAAGCGGTCGTGAGGTTGAAGGTAGGTTTCCAACTGAGAAGACCAATGTTGAAGCACCCAAGGTCGTGTAGGTAGAGGAGAGAGTAAACAAAGAGAAGGAGGTGGCACCCCCATCTTACAAGCTAAGAATTCCGTATCCTTCAAGGTTGAAGAACGATCAAAATGATGAGCAATACAAGAAGTTCTTAGGTCTATTCAAGCAATTGCACATTAACATTCCTTTTATTGAGGCGTTGTCCCAAATGCCTCGGTATGTAAAGGTTTTGAATGATTTTTTGACCAATAAGAGAAAGTCGGAGGAGAGTGCATCGGTGATCTTAGATGCCTCTTGTTTGGCGATTTTGCAAAAGAATATGCCGAACAAAAAGAAAGACCCCAGAAGCTTCATCATCCCGTGCAACATTGGTAATTTTGGTGAAGAGATGGCATTGGCGGATTCAGGTGTTAGTATCAACGTCATCCCATACTCTATCTTTCAGAAGCTAGGCTTGGGAGAGCCTAGGCCTACTCGGATGACACTTTAATTTGTGGACCGAACGGTGAGTCATCTGAGGGGCATCATTGAAGACGTGCTTATTAAGGTTGGCAAGTATATATTTCCTGTAGACTTTGTAGTGTTGGATGTCGACGAGGATGTAGATTTTCCTTTGATACTTGGGAGGCCATTCTTGCGCACTTCCAAGGAACTTATTGCAATAGACGGTGGGGAGTTGACACTGAGCGTTGTCGACTACAAGTTGACATACCACCTTGACGAAGCCATGTGACATTCTCTCGACTTTGGTGATACTCTTTATTTTCTTGACACTACCGATGAACTAATTGATGAATATGTGCAGTAAATGATGAATCCAAATCTGTATGAGGGGTTGCTAGACCAAGGAATGGAGGATGAAGAAGTCTTAATGCTTGGTCTAGAGGAGAAGGTACAACCTACCAAGGGGATCATGAAGAAGATGCTCCAGAAGATGAAGCATGCAAGGAGACGTCACAAGAAATGCCCCAAGGCAAATGTGGATGACTAAGAACAGAGTAAGGGTGGCGAACCCTTATGCGGTAACAAATCCGATAACTCCCCCTTTACCTTCAAAAGACTATGTTCATCATGCTTTCAGGTCATGGGTAAGAGGGAAACCCTCATCTATGAGCCCCAATGTTGTAAGGCAAGGTATGTCAAGCTAAGTGATTTTAAACAAGAGCTTCTTGGGAGGCAACCGAAGTATTTACTGTTTTTCAAGGTTTTCGTTAGTGTTTGCATGAATAAGAGCTTAAATGTTTGGTGTTTTCATGTGCTTAATTGTGTTTTGGTAAAGTTTCTTGGTCATTTGAGCATGTTTTTCATGTTTCTCTGGTTACTTTTGTATAATATAGACAGGCTTTGAGTACTTGTAAATGTTTAGAGAAAACACACGGCCGTGCGGAAATTCCACACGGGCGTGTGTTTGCGTTCAGAGCTTATCTAGAGAGGACACATGGGCGTACATTTACCCCTGTGAACGAACTTATGACGGATACACGCCCGTGTGAAATTTCCACACTGGCGTGTGTTTTTTTGCAGAGGTTTGGAGAGATATCCCAAGAAGACACAGGGGCGTGTGTCTACCCTTGTGTTTGATCCTATGAACTACACACGGGCGTGGATAATTGCCACACACCTATGTTAATTCTTGCAGAGAATTTTCCTCTATCCCGAGAAAACACAGGGGTATGTGAATGCCGCTGTGAGTACCCCTGTGAAGATCTACACGCCCATGTAGAATTTCCACAGGGGCTTGTGGCACACTTAGAATTTTTCTCGGTTGGACAGAGAAGCCACAGGGGCGTGTTGATGCCCCTGTAGGTCGGGCACCTGGGCATGGAGAATTTCTACACACCCATGTGGTTACATTCAGAGGTTCAGTGTGTATGCCCCTATGAAGCTCTCCTGTGGAGTCACACGGGCATGGGCAATTTCCACATGCCCGTGTGGATGTACAGAACAGAAAGATGTGCGGGTTTTCTATAAAATCTCTTGGTATTTCTTCACCTTCACACTACAAATGGCTCAGAGAACACACCCACTCATTCTCTTGACCGTACACCGTCGATTTAGAAAAGTTTACTCGAGTTTTCTGGCCGATTTTCAAGGTTTTTATCTTCATCTTGTCGGTAAACTTTCTTTCTTTCTTTCTTTTCTTCGCCATTACTTGATTTTATTTGATTTAAACGGTGAATGTTGTTTCATTTCTATTATTAAATGGTCTATGCATATTTAGAAAGAGCTTAGAAATAGTTTTAAGGTGTATTTTTGGATTTTTATCATGTGGCTGTGCGGTTTTCACGCCCCTTGGATCCACACTGGTGTGTGGAATTCCCACACCACCATGTGAATTTCTGCAGGATTAATGTTGTGAGCTAATTTCATCAATTTCTATTTAATTCTTGCAGATATGGCACCCATGACAAAGATTGCAGATGGCAAATGTCCTAGAGAGCACTCCCCTAAGACAGAGCACATGGAGTTCTCCATTCCTGAGCACCATGCTCTGTTTGACTGATTGTGGAAGCTCAGGTTCGGTCAGACGTGATTCCCATACATGAGCGCCCCCAGGGAGGTTCAGTCAGCAGGGGACATGGCAGATGAGGTTGAAGAATTGTTGTATGTGGGTAGCTGGAGGTGCTTATTGTCGATTAGAGACCCTGCTATTAGCACGTTGACGCTCGAGGTGTTAGCATCATTCAAGTTCGACTGCTCATATTCCAGTTTTGACAACATAGGTGCTATATAGTTAAGAGCTCTAGGACAGTATCACAGCATGAGTGTGACTCAATTTTCAATCAGACTGGTCCTTTATGATGAGGAATTCATAGACTCAGAGGATTATGAGTAGCTGTCTATGGATTACCAGGCACTTTGACGCCACAGCGCGCATACAGAGCACTATCTGGACAGGGGCAGTATGAGCCCGTGGTATCTAAGGCCACATATCTCTCCTGGCCAAGTTATAGATACCTTTACACCATTTAGAGCAGGTCAGTTAACAGTCATGGCGATAACACCGGTGTGCTTAGTCGACAGGAGTTGCTTCACTAATAAGTGCTTGTGTGATTAGAATACGAAGTGTTCTTTCCTTGTGTCAAGCATTACTTTTCTCGGGTTTTAACGCTAATGTGTGTGTATTTATGTTACTTTCATGCAGGTAGGGTTGTGAGGCCAAATATGAAAGTAAGAAGCCAATGTGGGTCGTAAATGCACCAATTTGGAGGAAATCTTGCTGACGTTCAAACGCGAAGACATAGGTCAGATTCGAGATGCGGGAATGCGTGCCAACATCCTCATATTCAAATTAGTATAACTATTTGGAAGGGCACAAGGGCAGTTACATTCAAGCATTCCGACTTGTGCATATAGAACAAGATCTCTACCAACATGTCCGTTATTAAAGAAGCAAAGCAATCCATGACGTATATGTGTGCCTGCTTGCGTTACCTCGATGAAAGCATGGATTTGGGAGTATTTCGAGCCGGTACTGTACTAAGATACTGTGGCAAAAAATGTAGCAAGAATACTATACCAGCACTGTTCACAGCCCACTGAGAAAACAGGAAAACAGAGAATTCACACGGGCGTGTGGAAATTCAACATGCCCGTGTGAAAAATCCACAGTGGCACTCACAAGGGCATGTGGATTCCCGATTCTATCCCTTTAAAAGCTGATTTCAGCTCCGATTTCACTATTCTTTTCTCTATCTTTTCCCCAACTTGAGAGTGGACTGCGGCTAGGATTTTGAGAGGTATTGGCTAGGGCTTTTGAGAGGTTCTATGGCTCTGACATCACGCACCGTTTGGAAGAAGGTTACTGGGTGAGCTTTCATTTGCACCGATCTGGCGAGGTGTATCCTACGCCAGACAAAGGGACCCTTTTGACAAGTAGAGGACTCTCCACAAGACCATCACCATGACTAACGAGGGGGTTTTCTATGGATGCTTTGTTTTTACATTCGATTTCATTGATTGTATCTAGCTCCATGGAGACCAAAACCCCTACTGGGTACTTGGGTATTTATGAACCCTAGGATGCATTCGTTTCATTGAATCTCTTTATTATGCTTTCAATTAATTGGTGTTTATTGTGATTTCCAATATCGTATGCTTCATTGTATGAATATTCTCCTAGAGTAACACTAGCGTTGAGAGTTCTTCTTGGTAACTCTTGTAAGTTAGTGACACTCCACGTTCCAAGTGTTCTTTGCGGCCATAGTAGAGTGAATGGGCTAAGGAATGACCTTCCGCTGGGGCTTAGTTGCGAGTGCAACGGAGTGAAGTGTTAAACTGATTTTAGCATCTAGGGCTTAATTGTGGCTAGGAATCTTTCACCTGGACCAAAGGGTTAGGTCTATACATAGGAATATGGTTTATCATTTGGAATCCATAGCGCTCATTGCAATTCTATACGAGTGCGAGGTGTTGAGATTGTTTGATTTCTGCTCTGGGACATGTATAAAGTTAGGCATGGTTGACCTTAGATTTGGGGCTATAAAATTAAGGATTTCCATGACTAACTATTGTATTAATTAGGAAGCATAATAGAGGTTTCTTGCACTTGAAATGATTCTCCTGGATGAAACAATATCTGGGTACCCCATCTTTATCGATTGCCTTACCTTCTCCTTTACTTGTGCTCTCTTTCTTTTTATTTTTACTCTTGGGAATTGAATCTTGTTACACATATCACTGTTCATCTTCCACATTAGTTAAGAAATAATTTAAGTGCCATTATTCCCTACTCTCTGTTGATACGATACCCACTTGATGAGCGATCCGCAAGTGCACGGAGTCGTCAAGTAATACCTCTCGTGCGAGCACGAGAGGGTCGTATTCCCTGGGCCCAAGGAGCTACTATTATTTCCCTTTCGTCTATTTCCTAGCCTAACACTCCGAAAGATAAATAGTAATTATAAAAAGAGAAAGAATTAACTATAATGAAATCCGGGGTACTACTACACACAATACGAACTCAAGGGAGAATCAAACAGTGAAGAGAGTGATTTGGACAACGAATCCCCCTAGGGTTGTCATTAGGTCCTGAATTTAGGATGAAATGCGAGATGGTAGTTGGGCCAAGAGAATCCTAAATTAGCTCAACCCAATGGTCACGGCAATTGAACCCTAATCCCATACAAGTATTGGGTCAGAATCACTTCCGCCCAAATCCTCGTATGATTGCATTACACTCAGGGAAATCTCTAATCAGGGTTGATACTTAAACTAGGTCCAACCCTAATTGCTGGAGGGGTACAAAATACCCGATGGTCACGGTGTATTTGTACATGGATCCCTTCCAAGCCAAGTGTGTCTAGTACAAGGGCGATGGTCACGCAACCAAGTACAACCTAGAAGTTGAAATACAGAGTTCTCATGCAAATCAACACATCAAAGTACACAAGACTTGAACCACAAACTACAAGTTTCCATAAAAGAAATACAACATCCAACAATACATCAATAAAGATGATCATCCAAATTACAAACAATCAACCCTAGAGTTCATCATATCCAAATCACAAATAAGTTAGTGCCTCATGAAAGAGGATCACTCATACAAATCCAAGGAACAAATAAAGAAGAAGAGAAGTAAGAACTACTCCCTCTAGCTTTAGATCCCCTTAGATGGTGAAGATCTTGAAGATTTGAAGAGATCTCTCCTCAAATGATACTTTTGATGACTAGGATCTTCTCCCTATCTTCTCCTTCAAAGTTTGTCTCCCTCTTGGTGAAGCCTTGCGCAGTAGATCGCCGGTGGGAAGAGTAGGGCGGCGGCCCTAGAGGCCCAAGAGAAAAACTCCCCCAAAAAAACTCCCCAATTGCCCTAGAAAATCATGTTCTATTTAAATCCCGTCAGTCCATGCGGGCTCCATGCGGGCGCATGGAGCCCGTGAAGCTCACAGCCAAATGCCCAGAAAACATGTCGGTGCTACAGTACTCAGGTACAGTAATTTACTACAGTATTTATGCTACAGTGTTTTTCTACAGTACCGAGCCTTGAGAATTTCCAGCAAACCTCACGGGCATCCATGCGGGCGCATGGAGCCTGTGAAACTCCCAGCCAAATGCCCGCAGCAAGAACAACGACCTGCTACAGTTCCACTCATCTTGAATTATTACTTTAACAACCGTGCACTTGCTGTGTACACGCATATACGGATGTGTCATTCACCTGATGTGGAATTTGAGAGATTTTCATAGTGAGGGAGCATGCTCATGCTCAGACTGGGCTTCGCCTATAATACTGTGTTTTGACCTCTTATGATATTATATTTGTGCCGAATCGTGTTCTTTTACACAAGAACCTGTTTTTGTACACAATTACACAATAATACCCATAGAAGCATCAAATCACAACAAATAAATGTTTAAAGACAATATAAATGAATGAAAAGGGTATAAAAATTTTGATATGAAATGCACTCATCAAATACCCCCACACTTGAACATTTGCTTGTCCTCAGGCAAAATACATCAACACATAAGAAAGAAGATGAGTACATGTCCACTTATCTTAGTAATAAAATTTTTAAAAGTATAGATGGAAACCAGTTGTCAGAGTGTGTTTGACAACACCCCTTGTTTATTACCCGCAAGTGCACTGGTTTGTCAAAGTAATAAAACCCAGGTGAGTGGGGTATCATATCCACATGGAGTAGGGAATAAAAATACTAAGATTGCTACTAAACCAAATGAAGATGAACAATGATTATGTTTATGAAATATAATATAAACACAAATAAAAGAAACAAGAACAAGAGGCACAAATAAGTGAGAGGAAAGGCAATCGATAGAACTGGGGTACTCGGACAATGTTCCCCCTACGACTAATTTTTTAATTGTAAGACCAACTATTATGTCTCCTAATTGATGCTTAATGAGTTGAGGACATCCATGAATACATGGTCCTGAACCTAAGGTCAACTGTGACTAATAGTCTCAATACCTCACACTGTGTAAAGTTGCAAGATGCTCTAGGGATACCAGGTGATAAACTCTATTCCTATGTGTAGATCTAACACTTTGGTCCAGGCGAAATATCCCTAGTCACAGTTAAGCCCTAGGTGCTAAAGTCACTTCAACGCTTCACTCTGTTGCTCGCGTAACTATCCCCCAACGGAGTTCATCCCTTAGACCTTCACTCTACTATAACCGCAAAGAACTCTTAGAATGTGGAGGTAGGATAAATCACATTGGAAGGAAAAGGGGACGCTCTACTACCTCTCGACTAACCCTCTCGACCCTCTCCAACCTTAATTTGTTTACCCCTCATGGAGTATCACTCTAAGGAAGAAATCATTCAACAAGCATTCAATATTAGAACTCAATTAGAGATATCAATTAAGGGAAGCATAATAAAAGTTCAATAAAACAAAAACATTCTAGGGTTTATAAAATCCAAGTACCCACTAGGGGGTTTAACCCACCATGGAGCAAGATACAATCAATAATGAAATTGAAAGTAAAAACAAGTAATCCAAAGGAAAACCCCCTCGGTATTCATGTCGATGATTTTGTGGAGTAACCTCTTCTTCTCTAAATGTCCCCTTGTCCGGCCTAGGACACACCTCGCGAATCGATGCCGATGAAAGCTCCCCCAATAACTTTCTTCCAAGCGAAGCGCGGTGTCAAATCCATAGAACTACTTCAAAGACTTGCCAAAAGCCTCTCTAAGCCCTAGCCGACGGCCTCCCAAAAGATGGAGAAAAGTTGGAAAGAAGGATGAAAGATTCTAATTACTACAGTGCTTTGCTACTTTAACCCGTTACAGTACCCTGTCAAAACACTACCGATTCCACACTTTTCATCAAGGCAACCTAAACGGGCACACGTTTATGGCATAGATCGCAACTCTTCTTCGATGAAAGGCTTAATTGGTCATTCCACCAAATAGTGCATTCATGATCTACTTTTGTCTTCTTTTCTTAATACTTAGCTTCACAACCCAACATGCGCAAAAGAACAAAAATACACATGTATTAGTGATTAAACTTGATAAAAGTAATGCTCATCGTAAAGCAAGAGTACTTCGCATTCTTAACACCCAAGCACTTATCAAACTCTCCCACACTTAAGGTTTTGCTTGTGCTCAAGCAAAAATAAAACATTGAAGCATAGAAGAAGGACAAATTGAAAGTGGTTGGCCTTAGGTTCACCAAAGCATGCAAGGAGAGCATTCTACAAGAAAGGGAACTTTCAACACTAAATACGAAAATCAATACTCTAGCTTAAAACTTGAATAAAAAAGGACAACAAACCTGACATCGTGTAAGTGTGTGTAAACTCACTCAAGTAAACCTGAAGTATACTCCTCAAAGTTCTAAGTACAAGGTACTTATTTATCTACAAGCATAACAAAACAAAAGGATGGTAGTAGCTTCATACATCTTCTAAGGTAGCCCTTTCCGAAGCAGCTCCTAGGGTGGCTTTCACACTTTTAAGGTGGTAGCTCTTTCTACTGGGGTGGTAGCTTTCACTTATCCCATGAGATAGCTCTTTATCTCATTAGGGCACAACTAGTTTCTGACCTATGAGAGTAGATTCATACTTCATAGGTGGTAGCTCTTTCCACCCTAATGCACAACTAAACAATTTATATTTTCTTTCTTTTCATTTTCCATTTTTTTAGCAAAGTAGAACAAGAAACAAAACTAATTTGTCCCTTAAACATCGAACTTGAGTTTCCCAAAGAGTTTCATGAGTGAGTTGTGCACAAATATTAATCGTACAAAAATTCCTAGAAATACAAGTAAAAACTAGAGCATGAGAACATTTAATGTTAAAACTTCTCCTAACCTCAAAAATATAAACAGTGCAACTAAGATGAACCGCCATTAGCTACATGAGCATGTATGTCAATCAAAACTTGTGTAAAAGACATGTGCAAAGTGAACTTCCCCCACACTTAAGGTGTATATTGCCCTTAATGTACACATGTAAGCACAATAGAAGGTATAGCAATCAAGCAAATATGTGGGAGTGGGCAATTGAAACAATACTCCCCTAACTGCTAATGTTGTGTTTGATGGAGCTAAATCCTTGGGAGTAAAGTTCCAACGGGTTGTGAAGCACATGCAGCCTACATTGGCCGTGTCCATGACTAGTTCTCAATTCCCATACTGACAAGACCATTTGCACGCATACACAACAGGGTTTAGTGAAGCTCAATAAAAACGAAATAACTCAAGAATATAAAAGATAGATCAATGAAATACAACTCGAGATGAAAATAAAAGATGAACTCAGAAGGAAGATCTTTTATGAGTGTACAATTCCAAAAGATAATGCAAAAGTAAAATATAAGAAAATAAAAGAAATAAAAGAAAAGATGCCTCAAGCGTCGGTGTCATCCGCGGTTAGCTCTTCTACTGCTGTTGGTGCTAAATTGAATGGTGGCGATGGAGATGGCACTGGTGATGTTGGCGAGGCCTGAGGGGTCCTCGGTCTCCGAATGAAGGGTAAGGACACATCTCGCTCTAATAACTGCAGTATAGTGTCAAGACGTGCCATCACCCCTACATATTGTGCAACCTGTGTAGCCCGGACCTCGGCAATCTTGGTCCGAAGCACACCCACCTCATTCTCAAACTTCTCAAGATGGTCATAAGCAAGGGAAGGAGAAAATATGCGCACTTGCGTGGCTCCTATACTGCGTGTGGTGCCCCGATCTCCATCAGTGCAAACTGAGACTCGGGGTCTGCTGTGAACCCTTTGCGGCATCTCCTTTGCCCTCGGTGGTCCATGGCGTATGCGTAGCCAGAATGTATGCTCCAGGCCAATACCTGCGCACTAACCCCATCATTCTTATCATATCTAGCCCAAGAGTGGAGGGACAACCGTCTTTTCGGCACCTCGAATAGCGTCCAATAAGTCTATCCCTAGGATGAGTCTAGTAATACAAGGGCCAGTGAATAATACTCCCACTCGCACATACTAGCCGTGGTGCCTCAGAAACTCTGTTACCACGTGTCCCAGGTGAATCGGCTCATTATGGACCATGGAATATAAATAGAGTAACTCCTCCTGGCTCAAAACACCTGTGTTATCACCTAGGTCATTTACAGATCTGCTAAGGACTGAGTGCAAATATCTGTTGATCGACCGGGACAACCGTGAGTCCTTGTACACTCCTGGCTGATACTGCCTTTGTCTACTTAAAGCTTAGTATGCTCGCTACAAGGTCAGGGTACCGGGATAATCTGTCGGCAAGTACCCATACTCCTTTGTTTTTGTGTATGTCTCGTCATACAAGCCCATACAGACTAAAAACTCAGTGACACTCATACTAAATTAATGTCCAAATACTGTAAACTGTATGACATCAACACTATTGAATCTCCTATATGCCCGATCGAACTCGAAGGACGCGAATACCTCTAGCGTCAATGTGCAGATAGCTGACTCTCGGATTGATAATAATCTCCTCCAGCTTCCTACAGCCAACAGCTTGTCAATTTCATCGACCAACTCATAGCCTTCCTGAACCTTTTTCAGCGGACTCAATTCCACAAAATAAAACTGTCCAAACCTGAGTATCGACAACCTCACAAATCGAGTCCAATGCTCAGGATTCGAAAACTCGATATATTCAAATTCAGGTGATGTCACCCTGGGATGCTTACCCTCCTGCTTCTTCGAACAAGGTGCCATATCTGTAACAATCAAAGAAGAAACAATCAAAGAAGCTCACAAGATAATACTGCAGAAATCCACACACCCGTGTGGATCTATGGGGTGTGAAAACCGAATCGGCACATGTTAGAATCCCAGAAATACTTCATCAACTCATGCCTACTCTATTCCTAAACATGATCAACCCACAAAAGTATAGGAATGAAGCAGTATTCACTGTTTTAATCAATTAAATTAAGAATTGACGAAGTAAACAAGAAATGAGGGTTTACCAAAAAGTTGAAGATGTAAAACCTAGAATAGCCCGATAAATCGACTAGAAACCTATGCAAATCGGTGTTGCAAAGTCGGGAGAGTAATAGAGAGTGTTTTCTAAAGGATTTAGAGCGTAATGTTGAAGTGACGTGAAGAGATTTTAAGGAAAACCCGGGTGTCTTACAATTCTGCACGTCCACACAGGCGTATAGAAATTACCCATGCCTTGTGACTGAACCAGAGAGACCCACTGGGGAAAATGCACGCCCCTGTGTGCTCTCAGGAAAAACACTCAATGCTTCTGAACGCAACCACACAAGCATGTGGAAATTACCCACACCCGTGTACCCGACCCACAGGGGCAGACGCATGCCCCTTTGGCTTCTCTGTCAATTTGAGAAAAATCACTAAGTGTTTCACACGCCCGCGTGGGGGAGTTTGATAAGTGCTTGTGTGATAAGAATAAGAAGTGTTCTTTCCTTATGATGAGCATTACTTTAATCTACTTTTAACGCTAATATGTGTGTATTTATGTTACTTTCATGCTGATAGGGTTGTGAGGCCGAATATTAGAGAAAGAAGCCAATGTGGACCTTCAATGCACCATTTGGAGGAAATTTTGAGAAGGTTCAAACGCAAAGACATAAGTCAGGTTCAAAATACGGGAATGTGTGCCAACCTCCTCGTATTCAAGTTAGCACAATGATTTGGAAGGGCACAAGTGCAGTCATATTCAAGCATTCCGGTTAGTGCATGTATAGCAAGATCTCCACCAACATGTCTATTATTGAAGAAGCAAAGTGATCTATGACTTAAACGTGTACCCGTTTACATTAGCTCAATGAAAGCATGGATTTTAGGATTGTTTCGGACCGATACTGTAGCAGAGCACTGTAGTAAAACACTGCAGCAAGCACTGTTCACAGCAGGCTGAAGAAGGATGGAAACAGAGAATCCACACGGGCGTGTGAAAATTACACATGCCCGTGTGAAAATCTATATGGGCGCGCACATGGTCGTGTGGATTCCTTATTCTAGCCCTATTTAAGGCCGATTTCAACCCCGATTTTAGGATTCTTTTCTCCATCTTTCCCTAACTTGAGAGAGGGTAGCGGCTAAGGTTTTGAGAGGTATTGGCTAGGGATTGGGAGAGGTTCTATGTCTCTGAAATCGTGATCCATTTGGAAGAAGGTTACTGGAAGAGCTTTCATCGGCACTGATCCAGCGAGGTGCATCCTAGGCTGAACAAAGTGACCCTTGGACGAGTAGAGGACTATCCACAAGACTATCGCCCCGACTATCGAGGGGTTTTTATATGGATTCTTTGCTTTTACATTTGATTTCATTGATTGTAATTATCTCCATGGAGTGTTAAACCCCCTACTGGATACTTGGTATTTGTGAAACCTAGGATGTATTCTTTTCTTTGAACCTCTTTATTATGCTTTCAATTAATTGATGTTTTATTTGAGTTTCAATCTTGAATGCTTGATTGTATGAATACTCTCTTAGAGTGACACTAGGGTTGAGAGTTCTTGTTGGTAGCCCTTGTGAGTGAGTGACACACCACGAGAGTTAGACAAAGATAGATTGGAGAGGGTTGAGAGGGTGAGTCGAGAGGTAGCAGAGCGTCCCCTTTCCCCTCTGGTGTGATTTATTCTACCTTCATTTCATCAAGTTTTTTGCGGTCATAGTAGAGTGAATGGGCTAAAGAATGACCTTTCGCTGGGACTTAGTTGCGGGTATAAGAGAGTGAAGGGTTGAAGTAATTTTAGCACCTAGTGCTTAATTGTGGCTAGGGACCTTCCACCTGGACCAAATGGTTAGGTCTTCATCTAGGAAGAGGATTTATCACTTGGAATCCCTAGAACTCATTGCAATTCTATACGAGTGCGAGGTTGAGAGGTTATTCAATTTCTCCTCTGGGACATTTATAGAGTTAGCATGGTTGACCTTAGATTTGACACCATGTATTTAAGTATCACCACGACTCATTATTGCATCAGTTAAAAAGTATAATATAGGGTTCTTGCACTTGAAATGATTGTCCTAGGTGGAACAATATCTGGGTACCCCATTTATATCGATTGCCTTACTTTCTCCTTTACTTGTTTTCTCTTTCTTGTTCTTTTACTTTTGTTATTTCACATCTTGTCACACATATCACTATTCATCTTTCACTTAGGTAAAAAATAATTTAAGTGTTTTTATTCCCTACTCCCTATGGATACGATACCCCACTCATCTGTGATTTTATTACATCGACAAACCCGTGCACTTGAGGGATATACGCAAGGGGTATTCATCCACATGTTGCAGCAATCCACATAGTTCAATGGTTTGGACGATGAGGATCCAAACAATCGTATAGAGAACTTTCTCGAGGTGTGTGATATGCTTAAGATAAACGGAATGACGGATGATGCCATCAAGTTGAGAGCCTTCTCATTTTCATTAAAGGGGAGAGCGAAGCAGTGGCTACACTCATTACCTAGAGCATTGATTACCACATGGGAGGAGATGGTAGAAATTTTCTGGTCCATTATTTTCCTCCAGGAAAATGTACAAAGCTTAGGAATGAGATCTCATCTTTTGTATAGTCAGAATTGGAGTTTCTATTTGAGACGTGGGAAAGGTTCAAGGAGCTCCTAAGGAAGTGGATGATTGTTCAGACCTTTTACAACAAGGATTCCCGGAGTGGATGATTGTTCACACCTTTTACAACTGGTTGAATCCGAGTTCAAGGCAACTCTTGGATGCGGCAGCAGGAGGTACCTTAAGTAGCATGACCCATGGTGAGGCCCGTCAATTAATTGAAGAAACAAGGTTAAATAGCTACCAATGGAATGCTAGGGGGAAGATAAAGGTGGCCGGCCTCCATGAGATAGATGTAGTAACTTCATTGGAGGCTCAAGTAGAATCATTGAGTAAGGAGTTAGATCTTCTAACTTCGAATAGAGTGGCGGCTGTGACTACTTGCACAGGGTGTGGTGGAGGACATGCTCCCTCCAATTGCCCGATCTCTATTGATGCATCTTCGGTTGAGAATATCGATTTTGTGGGTAATGAAATGAGGAACCAATGGAATCCATATAGCAACACCTACAATCCGGGTTGGAAGAATCATCCCAATTTTTCATGGAGCAACCAAGGTCCACAAAAGGCCATGGGGCCACCGGGTTTCCAACAACAGTAAGCCCCAAACATGGAAAACCGAGTTTCAGGTTTGGAGACCTGAATGACCGATATGGAGAAGGCCTTGACATGGTTTGTGCAATCGTTAGATACAAGGTTTCAATCAGTCGAGGCTACACTTCATAATCACACTGTCTCTTTGCACAATCTTGAAAATCAAGTGGGGCAGATGCGAAGTCTCTATCGGAAAGGCCATAAGGAAACTTGCCGAGTAATACTGAGACCAATCCTAGAGAGCATGTGAAGGCGATCACTTTGAGAAGTGGTCATGTGGTTGAAGGTAGTCTTCCGAGTGAGAGGCCCAATAAACATGCACCTGAGGTTATAAAGGTTGAGGGAGCAAGCAAAGAGAAGTAGGCGGCACCCCCACCTTTCAAGCCAAGAATCCCTTATCCCTCTAGATTGAAGAATGACTTAGGGGATGAACAGTACAAGAAGTTCCTGAGTTTGTTCAAGCAACTCCACATCAATATTCCTTTTTTTGAGGCATTGGCCCAAATGCCTAAGTATGCAAAATTTTTGAAGAACTTGTTGACTAACAAGAGAAAGTTGGAGGAGAGTGCTTCAATGATCTTAGATGCGTCTTGCTCGGCAGTGTTGCAAAAGAACATGCCCAAAAAGAAAAAAGACCTGGGAAGCTTCATCATTTCGTGTAATATTGGAAATTTGGGTGAAGAAATGGCATTGGCAGACTCAAGGGCTAGTATCAACGTCATGTGATACACCTTCTTTCAGAAGCTAGGCTTGGGCGAGCCTTGACCCACTTGGATGACTTTGCAATTAGCGGATCGAAAGATGAGACATCTGAGGGGTATCATCAAAGATGTGCTTGTCAAGGTGGACAAGTACATTTTTCCAGTTGACTTTGTAGTGCTAGACGTCGATGAGGATGCGGATGTACAATTGATACTTGGGAGATCGTTCTTGCAGACTTCCAAGGCATTGATTGACATGGACGGCGGGGAGCTAACATTGAAAGTTGGAGATAACAAGCTCATATACCGCCTTGTTGAAGCCATGTGGCATTCTCTTGATTTCAATGATGCTTTAAATTTTTTAGACACTACTGATGAGATTGTTGATGAATACATGCATGAAATGTTTAAAGCGGACCCGTACGAGGGTTTGTTCGACCAAGAGGTGGAAAATGAAGAAGTTATGATGCTTGGTTCGACTGTAGAAGTACTATCTACTCTGCGGATCCTAAAGAAGGTGCTCCAGAAGATTAAGAGGGTGAGGAGACACCACCGAAATGCTCTAAGGCTATTGGAGATGCTTATGAACCAAATAAATTGGATGCACCATTGCTACGTGATCCCAAGCCCGATAATTCACCCTCTACTTTCAAGAGATTTTGTTCATCATGCTTTCAAGCTATGGGTAAGAGGGTAACCTTCATCTATGAACCCCCGTGAGGTAAGACAAGGTACATCAATCTTAGTGACGTAAAACAAGTGCTTCTTGGGAGGCAACCCAAGTCTTTACTATTTTCTTAGTTAGTAGATTATTGTTTGCACGAATAAAGTGTTGAGTGTTGGTGTCCTGATTTTTAGATACTTTTGCGGCGATTTATTGTGGGTTTTATTTTCATCATGTGTTTTTATGTGGATTTAGCAAAGTTTTGGTTGTTTGAGCTATCTTTCATATTTTTCACTGGTATAGTTTGCATAATAGGGCAGGCTCTGAGTGTGTAAACATGTTCCGAAATTTTTAGCAATGCATGCAGAGTTTTTTATTGCGAGCTCATACAGAGAAGGCACAGGGGCGTGGACTCGCCCCTGTGAGTGACCTTGTGATTTCCTCACGCCCGTGGGTAATTTCTGCCCGGGCATGCATTTTCGTGCAGATATTTGGCATCAAATCCCGAAAGCACACAGGGGGATGGACTCAACCCTGTGGGTGAACTTGTGAAAAATACACGAGCGTGGGTAATTTCTGTGTGCCCATTCGAAACTCTGCAGAAGAGCTCTTTCCATCTCGAGAAGGCACAGGGGCGTGCGCTTGCCCCTGTGAGTGTCCACGCCCGTGCGGAATTTCCGCACTGCCGTGCGGAACACTTAGCGATTTTTCTCACTTAAACAAAGAAGGCATAGGGGCGTGCAGCTACCCCTGTGGGTCGGGCATACGAGCATGGGTATTTTTCGCACGCCCGTGTGGTTGCATTTAAAGAGATTGAGTGTTATATTGAGAGTGCACAAGGGCGTGCGTCTGCCCTGTGGCTCTCTCTTGTGGAGGCTCAAGGCCGTGGGTAATTTCGGCACGCCTGTGCGGATGTACAGAATGCCAAGAAGCGGGAGTTCCTTTCAAAGGATCACCATTCCTTTTCAGCCTGACATTCTCCATTCATCTGAGAGCACGCTCACATCGTTTCCCGACCTCGGATTGCTGATTAGGAAATATTTTTACTTGGTTTTACGACCGATTCAAGGTTTTCAATCTTAACTCGGCGGAAGCCCTATCTTTTGTTTTGTTTTCTTTGCCAATTCTTGATCTTAATCGATAAAACTAATTAATAATGCTTTGTTTCTACAATTAGAATGATTATGCATGTTTAGAATGAAGTTAGAAGTGATGTAACTGTGTATTTTTGGATTTTTGAGGTGCGACCGTGCATTTTTCACAACTCATGGATCCACATGGGCATGCAGAATTTCCACACAACCATGTGGATTTCTACAACATTAGCTAATTAACTTGTTTGATCAATTTTCTTTCAACTTTTGCGGATTATGGCACCTCGGTCAAAGAAGCAAGCCGAGAAACGGCCGCGTGAGTCATCCCCTGAGTCTGAGAGCATGAGATTCACAATCCCTGAGCATCAAGCTCATTTTGAGCATCTATCGAGACTACTAGCCATTCATGAGCTTACACTTGAGGTCTTATCGTTATTCGAGTTTGATAGATCTTATGTGATTTGACAGCCTTGACATCGTTCAGTTCAGAGCATTTGGATATTACCATAGCATGAGCATCACTCAATTTTCAATTCGACTTAATTTATATGAGGAGGAATTTACAAACAATGAGGAGTATTCCCAGTTACGGATAGATTGCTCTGGAGCGTTGACCTCGCAGAGAGCTTATCAAGCGTTATGTGGTCAGGGTCAATATGATCCGGGGTATCCAAGGACATGTGCCTTTCCCGGCCTACATACCAATATTTACACGCCATTCTGAGCAGGTGGGTGAATGGCCGTGGTGATAGCACTGGCGTTCTCAGCCTACAGGAGCTTCTGTACTTGTATTTGATGGTGCAGTGCATGCCGATTCATCTAGGGCACATCATCGAAGAGTACATTTGACATCAAGGGCAGTATGCCAGATTGGGAGCGATTTTCTTGGGTCCCTACATTACGAGACTAGTTTTGGGCATGGGTCTCTTGGACGCAATTTGCGGGGCCAAGAAAATGGGTACACCTGTGCCCCTGAGCCTTGAGACGATGAGATTGATGGGTATGGTCCACTAGGTTCGGACAAGAGTTTATGTTTTGGTTCTATCAGTTCTAGAGATAGCTGAGGATGAGGATGATGATGCCAAGGTTTCTCAGCCTGCTCCCGAGCCTCAGCTAGCACCGATGGAGACCGAGGTACCTCCGGTGGCAGAGGACCTACCCCCAATACGCATGTTTTCACCATCTCAAGCCAATGATCTCTTTAAGAGGGTCAGGAGTGCTATGGGGGTGATACGGACAGAGGTCGCTGAGGTCCGAGCAGAGATTGCTGAGATTTGGGTTGCGCTGGCCGTATAGTAAACAAGGTTCATGGCACGTTTGGATATGTTACAGCAGATTTTAGAGCGAAATGTCGCCTCGTTATTTGTCTTGCGGCCGAGGACTCCTCAAGACACTCTGACATCACCATCACTACCTCCACCAGCATCTTTCAATTTATCACCCGCAGCAGTAGAGGAGCCAGAGAGTGGCACCGACACTTGATTTATTTTCTTTCGTCTTTTTACTTCTACATTTTTATTCCGGACTTGTATACTCAGAAAGGACATTCCTTCTGAGTTTATTTTCATTTTCTTTCCTCGAGTTATATTCATTGCTTTATCTTTTATATATCGAGTTGTTTTTGTTTTATTGAGCTTCACTGAACCCCCTCGTGTATGCGTGCAGATGGTCTTGTCAACATGGGAATTGAGAACTTGTCATGTACACGGCCGTGTTTTGGCACTTGGTCGTGTGAGCTTCACAATCCGTTGGAACATTACTCCTAAGGATTTAGCTCCATCAAATGCAACACTAGGAGTCAGGGGAGTATTGTTTTGATTGTTTCTCCCACATTTATTCTTGATTGATATACATTATGTGTGAGCTTGCATGTGTACATTGAGGAGAATGCACAACTTAAGTGTGGGTGGGGGGGGGGTGAGTTTCATAGTGCACACATCTCTTTTATATTAATTTTGATTGATATACATGCTCACATAGCCAATGGTGGTTCACCTTAGTTGCAATGATTGTATTCTTGAGTTTAGGAGAATTTTTAACATTGAATGTCTTCATGCTCTATTTTTTGCTTGAATTTGTAGGAATTTTTGTCCGATTGACACTTGTTGCACTACTCACTCTTTAAACTCTTTTGGAAACTCATGTTCGATGTTAAAGGGACTAGTTATTGTTGTTTCTTTTGTTATTGTGAAAAAAAATGAAAAGAAAGAACAGAAAAGTTTTATTGTTTAGTTTAGCTTGTTGGGTGGAAAAAGCTACTGCCTATGAAGTATGAAGCTACTCTCATAAGTCAGATACTAGTTATGCCCTAATGAGAGAAAGAGCTATCTTATAGGATGAGTTAAAGCTACCACTCCGGTAGAAAGCGCTACCCATGCGAAAGTGTGAAAGCCACCTTAGTGGCCACTTTGGAAAGGGCTACCTTAGAGGATGTGTGAAGCTACTACCATCTTTGAAATTTTGTTACTGTGTGTAGATAAATAAGTCCCTTGTACTTAGAATTTTGAGGAGTATACTTTGGGCTATTTTGAGTGAGTTCACACACTTACACGATTTTCATTTTGTTGTCCTTTTTAATTCAAGTTTTTAGCTAGAGCATTGATTTTTCGCATTTAGTGTTGAAATTTCCATTACTTGTAGAATGCTCTCTTTGTATGATTTGGTGAAACCAAGGCCAAGCACTTCTAATATTTCTATCATCTATGCACATAATGTTTTAATTTTAGCTTGAGGACAAGCAAAAGCTTAAGTATGGGGGAGTTTGATAAGCGCTTGAGTGATAAGAATACGAAGTGTTCTTTCCTTATGATGAGCATTACTTTTATCGGGTTTTAACGCTAATATGTGTGTATTTATGTTACTTTCATGCAGATAGGGTTGTGAGGCAAAATATTAGAGAAAGAAGCCAATGTGGATCATAAATGCACCATTTTGATGAAATCTTGAGATGGTTCAAACGCAAAGACATAAGTCGAGTTCAAAATGCGGGTATATGTGCCAACCTCCTCATATTCAAGTTAGCACAATGATTTGGAGTGGCACAAGGGCAGTCACATTCAAGTATTCTGGCTTGTGCATGTATAGCAAGATCTCCACCAACATGTCTGTTATTGAAGAAGCAAAGCGATCTATGACGTAAACGTGTCCCTGTTTACATTACCTCGATGAAAGCATGGATCCAGGAGTGTTTTGGGCCGGCACTATAGCAGGGCATTGTAGCAAACATTATAGCAAAACACTGCAGCAAGTATTGTTCACAGCCGGCCGAAGAAGGATGAAAACAGAGAATCCACACGGCCATGTGGAAGTTCCACACGTCGGTGTAAAAAATCCACAGGGGTGCCCACATGGGCATATGGAATCCCGATTCTAGCCCCTTGGACAAGTAGAGGACTCTCCACAAGACCATCGCCCCGACTATCGAGGGGGTTTTCTATGGATTCTTTGCTTTTACATTTGATTTCATTGATTGTAATTATCTCCATGGAGTGTTAAAGCCCCTAGTGGATACTTGGTATTTCTAAACCCTAGGATGTATTCTTTTCTTTGAACCTCTTTATTATGCTTTCAATTAATTAATGTTTTATTTGAGTTTCAATCTTCAATGCTTGATTGTATGAATACTCCCTTAGATTGACACTAGGGTTGAGAGTTCTTGTTGGTAGCCCTTGTGAGTGAGTGACACACCACGAGAGTTAGACAAAGATAGATTGGAGAGGGTTGAGAGGGTGAGTCGAGAGGTAGCAGAGCGTCCCCTTTCCCCTCTGGTGTGATTTATTCTACCTTCATTTCATCAAGTTTTTTGCGGTCATAGTAGAGTGAATGGGCTAAAGAATGACCTTTCGCTGGGACTTAGTTGCGGGTATAAGAGAGTGAAGGGTTGAAGTAATTTTAGCACCTAGTGCTTAATTGTGGCTAGGGACCTTCCACCTGGACCAAATGGTTAGGTCTTCATCTAGGAAGAGGATTTATCACTTGGAATCCCTAGAACTCATTGCAATTCTATACGAGTACGAGGTTGAGAGGTTATTCAATTTCTTCTCCGGGACATTTATAGAGTTAGCATGGTTGACCTTAGATTTGACACCATGTATTTAAGGATCTCCACGACTCATTATTGCATTAGTTAGAAAGAATAATAGAGGCTTCTTGCTCTTGAAATGATTGTCCTAGGTGGAACAATATCCGGGTACCCCATTTATATCGATTGCCTTTCCTTCTCCTTTATTTGTGCTCTCTTTCTTGTTCTTTTACTTTTGTTATTTCACATCTTATCACACATATCACTATTCATCTTTCACTTAGTTAAGAAATAATTTAAGTGTCTTTATTCACTACTCCTTGTGGATACGATACCCCACTCATCTGGGATTTTATTACTTCGACAAGCCCGTTCACTTGCGGGACAAACGCAAGGGACGTTGTCAAAATTCCACACGGGCGTGGACCTTCACAGGACAAGGTCACAAGGGCACTCGCATGCCCTATATATTCTCGAGATGGAAGAGAGCTCTTCTACAGAGATCCATAAGGGCGTGTCGAAATTACCTACGCCCGTGTGTTTGTCACAGGGTCATCCACAGGGGCGAGTCCACACCCCTGTGTCTTCTCGGGAAAAATCTCTAAGTCTCTGCACGACGACACATGCCCATGTGGAAATTACCCATGGGCATGGACTGTCACAAGGTTGTTCATAGGGGCAAGTCCACGCCACTGTGTCCTCTCGGGATGAGCTCGCAGTAGAGACCCACGGCCGTGTGGAAGTTCCCCACGATTGTTCAATTTCTCTGGATGGCTTAGAAAACTCTGTAGGCTCAGTAGAAAATTAATAAACATATAAATTCACTCAGAGCCTACCTTATCATACAAAGTATACCAGGGAAATACACAAAAAACTCACTCAAATGACCAACAACTTCGCCATAAACATTTAAGCACACGATAACACCAAAATGTCCACAAGAAAATCACAGCAATACCATCTAAAAATCAAGACACCAACACTTAATGCTTATTTATGCAAACACTAAACTAAAAACTAGGAAAACAGTAAAAAATTGGGTTGCCTCCCAAGAAGCGCTTGTTTAACGTCACTTAGCTTGATGTACCTTGTCTTACCTCACGGGGGCTCATAGATGAAGGTTCCTCTCTTACCTATGACTTGGAAGCATGATAAACATAGCCTTTTGAAGGTAGAAGGAGAGTTGTTGAGCTTGCTACCACTTAAGGGTTTGTCACCCTTGTTCCATTCTTGCGCATCCCCAACATCCTTGGTGCATTTCTTGTGGTGTCTCCTCGCTCGCTTCATTTCTAGAGCATCTTCTTCATGATTCCCGGAGTAGATGGTACCTTCTCCTTTAGACCAAGTATTATCACCTCTTCGTTCTCCAATTCTTGGTCTAGCAACCCCTTGTACGGATCCGGATTCAACATTTCCTGCACAAATTCATCGATTAGTTCATCGGTAGTGTCAAGAAAATAAAGTGTATCATCAAAGTCGAGAGAATGTTGAATGCCTTCGGTTAGGCGGTATGTGAGCTTGTCATCTCCAATCCTCAGTGTCAAATCTCCACCATCCATGTCGATAAGTGCCTTGGAAGTGCGCAAGAATGGCCTCCCAAGTATCAAAGGAACATCTACATCCTCATCGACAACCAACACTACAAAGTCTATAGGAAATATGTACTTATCCACCTTGACAAGTACGTCTTCAATGATGCCTCTCGTATTTCTCACCTTTCGGTCAGCCAATTACAATTTTATCTGAGTGGGCCTAGGCTATTCTAAGCCTAGCTTCTGAAAGAAAGAGTATGGCATGACGTTGACACTAGCCCCCCAAATCGGCCAATGCCATCTTTAAACCTTAATCTCCAATGTTGCATGGAATCAAAAAGCTTCTGGGGTCTTTCTTCTCATTCGGCATATTCTTTTGCAATACTGCCGAACAAGAGGCATCTAAGATCACCGATGCAATCTCCTCCAACTTCCTCTTGTTGGTCAAAAGATCTTTCAAGAACTTGGTATACCGAGGTATTTGAGACAACACCTCCATAAAAGGAATGTATTGCATAGACCCAAGAACTTCTTGTATTGCTCACCATTTTGGTCTTTCTTCAATCTTGAAGGATACGGGATTCTTGTCTTGTAAAGTAGGGGTGGCACCTCCTTCTCTTTCTTAGCTCTATCCTCAACCTCCACGACCTCGGGTACTTCAACATTGGGCTTCTCACTTGGAAGCTTAGCCTCAACCTCACGACCACTTCTCAAAGTGATTTCCTTCACATGTTCTCTAGGGTTAGTCTCGGTATTACTAGGCAAGCTTCCTTGTGGTTTATCCAATAGATAGTTCACGATTTCCCTTACTTGATTTTCTAAATTGTGTAATGAAGCCGTGTGGTTTTGAAGAGTTACCTCGACCGATTGAAACCGTGTATCCGTTGATTGCACAAATCTAGTCAAGGCTTTCTCTAAGGCGGTCATTCGGGTTTCCGAGCCTGAAACTCTATTCTCCATGTCGGGGTTTGTTGTTGTTGAAAACCCGATAGTGCTATGTCCTTTTGCTGTCCTTGGTTACTCCATGAGAAATTAGGGTGATTCCTCCATCCTTGGTTGTACGTGTTGCTATAAGGATTACCTTATACCCTTGTGGAATTGCCCACAAAGACTATTTGTTTAGTCAGGGCTAAAGTAGCAATTGAAATAGGACAATCAGATGGCATATTTGAACCCCCACAGCCATCACAACTCGTTATCACAGCCACACTTGGTGAAGTCAATGTATCTAATTTCTTGCTCAATGCCTCTACTTGGGCTGCTAAGGATGTAACATCATTAATTTCATGGAGTCCGGCCAGTTTCTTCTTTTCCTTTGCATTCAATTGGTAGCTATTCATGGCCATTTCCTCTACCATCTATCAGACTTCTTCAGGGGTCTTGTTCCCTATTGTACCTCTTAAGGTGGCATCTAGAAGTTGTCTTGTACTTAGATTCAACCTGTTGTAAAAAGTCTTAATGATCATCCATTCGGGGAAACCATACTGTAGACACTTCCGCAACAGATCCTTGAATCACTCCCATGTCTCAAACAACAAGCTCCACCTAAACAAACGACGATATTTCATTATGAAGTTCGCCGATTTCCCCGGAGGAAAGTACCTTGCAAGAAAAGCTTCGACCATTTCATTCCATGTCATAATGGATGCTCATGGTAAAGAATGTAGCCAATTCTTTGCTCTTCTTCTTAAAGAGAATGGGAAAGCCCTCAATCTTATTGCATCATCTGTAACACCGTTAATCTTCATCATGTTAGAAACTTCCAAGAAGTTTTCAATATGGTTGTTTGGATCCTCATCAGAAAAAACCAATGAACTACGCCGACTGCTATATCATTTGGATGAATACTGGCTTTAGCTCGAAGTTTGGAGCTGTAATCAGGGGCCGCACAATGCTAGATTGTGTCCCCAATACTGACGGTCTGGCATAATCAGAAAGTGTTCTCTGTTGTTCATTCTATTCAGCCATATTGTCAGATCCTTCAATTTTCACTTCAGCTAGACTCGATGGTTCTTGCACAGGTTCTTTACCCATTCTTGTGAGTGTATGTTCATGCTCAGGATCACCTTCAATTAATATCGAAGGGTTCCACTCGGGCCATAACCAAGAGATGCACCAAGATAAAGAAAACAAATCAGAACAATGATAGAATAAGAAGATGTGATGTAGAATTAATGATGAATGGCTAATATTACCTGCAAGTACACAGGTTTGTCAAAGTAATAAACCGCAGGTGAGTGGGGTATCGTATCCACAGGGAGTAGGGAATATAAATACTAAGATTACTACTTAACCAAATGAAGATGAACAATGATTATGTCGATGAAATGTAATATAAACAAAATAAAAGAAACAAGAACGAGAGGCACAAATAAGTGAGAGGAAAGGCAATCGATGGAAATGGGATACTCGGACAATGTTCCCCCTACGAATAATGTTTCAAGTGCAAGACTAACTATTATGTCTCCTAATTGATGCTTAATGAGTCATAGACATCCTTGAATACACGGTGCCAAACGGAAGGTCAACATCTATACTATGCCCCATGGAGAAATCAAACAGTCTTAACACCTAACACTGTGTAAAGTTGCAAGACGCTCTAGAAATTCCAGGTGATAAACCCTATTCCTATGCGTAGATCTAACCCTTTAGTCCAGGCGAAAGATCCTTAGTCACAATTAAGCCGTAGGTGCTATAGTTACTTCAATGCTTCACTCTGTTGCTCACGTAAGTAAGCCCCAGTGGAGTTCATCCCTTAACGCTTCACTCTACTCTGACCGCAAAGAACTAGTGGAACGTGGAGGTAGGATAAATCACATCGGAAGGGAAAGGGGACACTTCGCTATATTTGACTCACCCTCTCGACCCTCTCCTACCTTGCTTTGTTTAACCCTTATCGTGTGTCACTCATCCACAAGGGTTACTAAGGTGGTATCTCAACCCTAGTGTCACTCTAAGGGAGAAATCATTGAACAAGCATTCTAGATTAAAACTCAATTAGAGACATCAATTAAGGAAAGCATAACAAAAGGTCAATGAAACAAAGACATCCTATTGTGTTACAAAATCCAAATACCCACTAGGGGGTTAGCTCTCCATGGTGCAAGTTTCAATCAATAATGAAATCGAAAGTAAAAACAAGTAATCCATAGGAAAACCCCATAGGTATTCGTGTCGATGGTCTTGTGGAGTAGGCTCTTCTTTTCAAAAGGTCCCCTTGTCTGGCCTAAGGCACACCTCGCAGGATCGATGCCGACAAAAGCTCCCCCAATGACCTTCTTCTGAGCAAAGCACGGTGTCAAATCTATAGAACTACTCCAAATACTTAACAAAAGCCTCTCTAAACCCTAGTCAACAGCCTCCCAAAAGATGGAGAAAAGTTGGGGAGAAGGATAAAAGATTCTTTTTAAAATCGGGCGAAACCGTGGCTTAAATAGGGCTGGAATCGGGCATCCACACGCCCTTGCGGATTTTTCACACATGCCTGTGGAATTTACACACTGGCATGGGGAATTTCCACACACCCATGTGAATTCTCTGTAAATCTCATTTTCGGCAGGCTGTGAATAGTAACTGCTACAATATATTGCTATAGTGATTTGCAAGTAACCCGCTACAATACCCCCTCTAAAATACTCCCCATTCCACGCTTTTCATCAAGACAACATAAATGGGCACATGTTTATGCCCCAAATCGCAAATCTTTTTAAATCAAATACTTCATTGGTGAAGATCTTGCTAACAATGCACAAGTCGGGATATGCAAATGTGACTGATAAGTGCTTGTGCGATATGAATGCGAAGTGTTCATTCCTTATGTTGAGCATTAATTTTTTTAGGTTTTTACACTAATATGTGTGTTTTTATGTTAGTTTGATGCAGGTAGGGTTGTGAGGCCGAGTATGAAGGAAATAGGCCAATGTGGATCATAATGCACCTATTTTGCAGGAAATCTTGCTAATGTTCAAACGCGAAGACATAGGACAATTGTGAGATGCTAGAGTGTGTGCCAACCTCCTTGCATTCGAGTGAGCACATCCATTTGGAGGGGCACAAAGGCAGTCACACTCGAGCATTCTGATTTATGCACATAAGAACGAGAGCTCCACCAACGTGTATATCATTGAAGAAGCAAGTGATTCACGACGTAAATGTGTGCCCGTTTGCGTTACCCTGATGAAAATATGGAATTGGGAAGTTATTCAGGTCGAAGACTGTAGCAGAGCACCGTAGCAACCCTGTAGCATGCACTGTAGCAGCGCTGCTCACAGCCGGCCGAGAAATCAGAGAAACAGAGAATCCACACGGGCGTGTGGAAATGATCCACGGCCTTGTGGAAATTCCGCACAGGCGCGTGTACCGTCCACGCCCGTGGAGTCGCCCGATTCCAGCCCTATTTAAAGCCGATTCAGCCCCGATTTTGGTTTTCTTTTCTCCATCTTTTCCCCAACTTGAGAGAGGGCTTCGGCTAGAGTTTTGAGGAGTATTTGCTAGGGTTTTGGAGAGGTTTACGGCTCCGACATCGCGCGTCATTTGGAAGAAGGTTACTGGGAGAGCTTTCATCGGCATCGATCCGGCGAGGTGTATCCTAGGCCAGACAAAGGATCCCCTGCGACGAGTAGAGGACTCTCCACAAGACCATCGATATGACCATCGAGGAGGTTTCTTTATAGATTCATTGCTTTTACATTTGATAAGTGCTTGTGCAATATGAATGCGAATCATTATTTCCTTATGTTGAGCATTACTTTCCTCATATTTTTACACTAATATGTATTTTTTTATGTTACTTTCGTGCATGTAGGGTTGTGAAACCAATTATGAAGGAAAGAAGCCAATGTGGATCACAATGCACTGATTTTGGATGAAATCTTACTAAAGTTCAAACGCGAAGATATAAGTCGGGTGCGAGATGCTAGAGTGTGTGCTAACCTCCCCGTATTTGAGTTTACACAACCATTTGGAGGGGCACAAGGGCAGTCACACTCAAGCATTCCGACTTATGCACATAGAACAAGGTCTCGATCATCTTATCCGTCATTGAAGAAGCAAAGCGATCCACAGCATAAACGTGTGCCCGTTTATGTTACCTCGATGAAAAATGGATTCGGGAGTATTTTTGATAGCATAAACTGTAGCAGGTACTGTAGTAAATCACATGTAGTAACCACTGTAGTAAATCATTGTAGCAGTTACTGTTCACAGCCTGCTGAAAATCGCAGAAACAGAGAATCCACACGGGCGTGTGGAAATTATCCACGACTGTGTGGAAATTCTGAGCGGGCGCGTGTACCGTCCACGCCCGTGGAGTCGCCTAATTCCAGCCCTATTTAAAGCCGATTCAGCCCCGATTTTGGTATTCTTTTCTCCATCTTTTCCCCAACTTCCGAGAGGGCTTCAGCTAGGGTTTCGAGGGGTATTGGCAAGGTTTTGGAGAGGTTCTATGGCTCTGACATCGTGATTCCATTAGGAAGAAGGTTGGTAGGGGAGCTTCAATCGAGGCGTATCCTATACCAGACAAAGGAATCCTTGGACGACGAGTAGAGGACTTTCCACAAGACCATCGACACGACCATCGAGGGGGTTTCTTTATGGATTCATTGTTTTTACATTCAATTTCTTTGATTGTACTTAGCTCCATGTAGAGCTAAACCCCTAGTGGGTACTTGGGTGATTGTGAAACCTAGGATGTATTCGTTTCATTGAACTTCTTTATTATGCTTTCAAGAAATTGATGCTTATTGTGAGTTCCAACCTTGAATGCTTGATTTTATGAACATTTCCCCTAGAGTGACACTAGGGTTGAGAGTTCTTGTTGGTAACCTTGTGAGTGAGTGACACACCACGAGCGTTAGACAAAAAGCTAGGTTGGAGAGGGTTGAGAGGGTGAGTCGAGAGAGTGCAGGCGTCCTTTTTTCCCCTCCGGCGTGATAGATTCTACCTCGTTCCTCGAGTTCTTTGCGGCCATAATAGAGTGAATGGTCTAAGGGATGAATCTTGTCTGGGGGCTTAGTTGCGCGTGCAGCGAGTGAAGCGTTGAGGGGATCTTAGTATCTACGGCTTAATTGTGGTTAGGGACCTTCCGCCTGGACCAAAGGGTTTGGTCTATAATTAGGAAGAGATTTATCACCGGAATCCCTAGAGCTCATTGCAACTTTATTCGAGTGCGAGGTTGAGAGGTTATTTAATCTCTCCTTCGGGACATGAATAGAGTTAGGCATAGTTGACCTTAGATTTGGGACTATGTATGTAAGGATTTCCACGACTCACCATTGCATTGATTAGGAAGCATAATAGAGAGTTCTTGTACTTGAAGCGATTATCCTAGGTGAAGCATCATCCGAGTACCCCATCTTTATCGATTGCCTTGCCTCCTCCTTACTTTTGCTCTCTTACTTGTTGCTTTCAATTTCTATGAATTGAATCATTACCACAGTTATCATTGTTGATACTTCACATAGCTAAGAATCGAATTAAGTGTCTTTACTCTCTACTCCCTTTAGATTCGACCCCGCTCACCCGGGATTATTACTTCGACAAACCCGTGCATTTGCGGGATATAAGCAAGGGGATCTTGTCAGCATTCGATTTCTTTGATTGTACTTAGCTCCATGGAGAGCTAAACCCCTAGTGGGTACTTGGGTGATTGTGAACCCTAGGATGTATTCGTTTCATTGAACTTCTTTATTATGCTTTCAATAAATTGATGTTTATTGTGAGTTCCAACCTTGAATGCTTGATTGCATGAACATTTCCCCTAGAGTGACACTAGGGTTGAGAGTTCTTGTTGGTAACCTTGTGAGTGAGTGACACACCACGAGCGTTAGACAAAGCTAGGTTGGAGAGGGTTGAGAGGGTGAGTCAAGAGATATAGGAGCGTCCCCTTTCCCCTCCGACGTGATAGATTCTACCTCCGTTCCTTGAGTTCTTTGCGGCCATAATAGAGTGAATGGTCTAAGGGATGAATCTTCGCTGGGGCTTAGTTGCGCGTGCAACAGAGTGAAGTGTTGAGGGGATCTTAGTATCTACGGCTTAATTGTGGTTAGGGACCTTCCGCCTGGACCAAAGGGTTTGGTCTATAATTAGGAAGAGATTTATCACCTGGAATCCCTAGAGCTCATTGCAACTTTTTCTAGTGCCAGGTTGAGAGGTTATTTAATCTCTCCTCCGGGACATGAATAGAGTTAGGCATAGTTGACCTTAGATTTGGGACTATGTATGTAAGGTGACACGTCCGAATATGCGTGTATGTACCGCAAGTGCACGGGTGTCGAAGTAATAATTACCCCGGTGAGTGGGTAGTCGAATCCATAGGGAACAGAAGTATTAGTATTAACCAATTCTTAGTTATCTAGTCGAAATCAATGGATATGATGAAATGAACTAATTGCAAAAGAATTAATAAGCAAGCAAGCGAGCAAGAAAATGAGCAAAGGAGATCTCAATCAATAAAGATGAGGTATCCGGGCAATGCTCCCCCTAAGATCTAACATGAAGCTCACGATTCACTAAATGCTTCTAAACCGAGTCTAATGAGTTGAGGTAATCTAAGAACAACAGGTTCTTGCCTCCAAGCCACCGGTACTAGTCCCTTACAAGGTCCCGGCGGAGAAATCACTCAATCTCAACACCTCACACCCCATATGACCGCAATACGCTCTAGGGACACCTAATTGTGAAACCGATTCCTAAAGATAGATCCAACCCTAATTCCCGGCAAAGGATCTCTAACCCCCTACAAGGTCTACGCGGAGAAATCTCTCAATCTCACGCCTCACACCAAATATGGTTGCATAGCATTTAGGGAATACGGAGATAGGAAACACTCAATCGGAAGGGAGAGGGGACACTCCACTATCTCATGACTCACCCTCTCAACCCTCTTTAAGCTTGACGTTCTAACTCTAATGGAGACCTTTCTCACATCAAAGTAACAAATCATGCAAATCCAATCAACCTCAAGGATTAATTAAACAAGCAAGCAATAGGAATACAAGGTTAAAACTCAAATCAACTCGAATTAATAGAAACATAAAGCAAATCATTACAAAAACATAAATCCTAGGGTTCACATGCCCAAATACCTCATAAGGTTTAGCCCTCCACGAAGCAAGTTACAAAACAATGATTATTACAATGAAAAGCAATGAAAGCCATGAAGTAAAACCCCCTTAAATTCGTGATGATGGCCTTGATGGGTCGCCCAACGTCTTGAAGAATCCTTCTCCGAAGCTAGGTCACCGAAGGCTCCCTCTTTGGTATGACGGAGAGAAGATCGATCAAAGTTGGTGATGGACACCCAGCAATATCGCCAAAGATGTCCTCCAAAACCCTAGCCGGCTTGCCTTCAAAGTGCTCGCCAAAACCCTCGCCAAAAGTCACCTCCAAAATAGGGCAAATGGCCTATTTAAAGCCCAAAATCGTACCTGTCACGTGCCCTCACGCACTCGTGTGGATTTTACACGCTGCCGCGTGGGCTGCAGAAATTTCCACGCGGGCGCGTGGAATTTCTGAGCGGGCGTGTGAACAGTAACTTTGTTATAGTACTTTTCACAAACGCGATCCAAATACTTTTCTCTTGAGGCCACATGTCCGGGCACACGTCCATGTGGTAGGCTATAAAACTTTTCTTCATTGACGTATCTTTGAGAGGTCTTGCAATCTTCACAAAGAGAAGAAACATGAAGATGTGACTGCCTTTGTGCCCTTCCAACTAGTGATTTGACTTCAATCTTCTTGGAAGTTGGCACACATCTCTACGTTTATGAACTCCTATCGTATTTTGGTCCTTGAATTGAACAAGAACTCCCAACATTGTGTCTTTATAGCCTATCTTTGTTTCCTTTTTACTCTTCAAGGCATTCACAACCTATATGCATAAAAGAACACCAAATACACAATATGAGACATAAACCACAGTAAAAATGATGCTCAATGCATGTAAAACATATATAAAAATATGTCTACTCAAGCACTTATCATAAGGATTTCCATGACTCATCATTGCATTGATTAGTAAGCATAATAGAGAGTTCTTACACTTGAAGCGATTATCCTAGGTGAAGCATCATCCGAGTACCCCATCTTTATCAATTGCCTTACCTCTTCCTTACTTTTGCTCTCTTACTTGTTGCTTTTAATTGTTGACAATTGAATCATTGTCACACTTATCATTGTTGATATTCCACATAGCTAAGAATCGAATTAAGTGTCTTTACTCCCTACTCCCTGTGGATTCGATACCCGCTCACCCGGGATTATTACTTCGACAAACCCGTGCACTTGCGGGATATACGCAAGGGGATCTTGTCACGTTTTTGGCACCGTTGCCGGGGAGTAGGCATTTAGAGATACTTTGCACTTTGTTTTCTTAGCTATTTACCCTTCATTCTATTTCACATCTTTTCTCTATCACCGTTCTGATTTGTTCTAAAAAAAAAAAAAATTATTTCACACTTTCTTATTCTTCCATCATACTCATTTGTTTTCTTTTGTCATGTCTTACTTTTTCTTGCAAGGATTTTAAATGATGATTGACCCAGTCGTTGCTCTACATTTGCAGGTTGAAGCTCTGAGTGAAAAAGCTGATAGAATTTTTGCTTCACAATAACAGAACATTCCATGTTACAATGCATATCATCCAATTAAAGTGGGCTACCCAAACGTATTATAGGATAATGGTGAACAACATTGTGAGGCACCTCAAGAGGAATGTAAAACGGGTGAGATACTCGGATACGATGCACTTCAGTTGCAAAGAGTATTAGCTAACTTCATTGAAGCATCCGATGTCTGCGTTCAAAATATGGAGACCACATGACAAGATCCCCTTGCGTATATCCCGCAAGTGCACGGGTTTGTCGAAGTAATAATCCCTGGTGAGCGGGGTCGAATCCACAGGGAGTAGGGAGTAAAGACACTTAATTCGATTCTTAGCTATGTGGAGTATCAACAATGATAAGTGTGATAATGATTCAATTCTCAACAATTAAAAGCAACAAGTAAGAGAGCAAAAGTAAGGAGAGGCAAGGCAATCGATAAAGATGGGGTACTCGGATGATGCTTCACCTAGGAAAATCGTTTCAAGTGCAAGAACTCTCTATGATGCTTCCTAATCAATGCAATGGTGAGTCGTGGAAATCCTTACATACATAGTCCCAAATCTAAGGTCAACTATGCCTAACTCTATTCATATCGCGGAGGAGAGATTAAATAACCTCTCAACCTCGCACTCGAATAAAGTTGCAATGAGCTCTAGGGATTCCAAGTGATAAATCGCTTCCTAATTATAGAACTAACCCTTTGGTCCAGGCGGAAGGTCCCTAGCCAAATTTGAGCCCTAGATACTAAGATCCCCTCAACGCTTCACTCCATTGCACGCGCAACTAGGCCCCAGCGGAGGTTCATCCCTTAGACCATTCACTCTATTATGGCCGTAAAGAACTCAAGGAATGGAGGTAGAATCTATCACGTCGGAGGGGAAAGGGGACGCTCTTGTACATCTCGACTCACCCTCTCAACCCTCTCCAACCTAGCTTTGTCTAACTCTCATGGTGAGTTACTCACTCACAAGGTTACCAACAAGAACTCTCAACCCTAGTGTCACTCTAGGGGAAATGTTCATACAATCAAGCATTCAAGGTTGGAACTCACAATAAAGATCAATTTATTGAAAGCATAATAAAGAAGTTCAAAGAAATGAATACATCCTAGGGTTCACAATCACCCAAGTACCCACTAGGGGTTTAGCTCTCCATGGAGCTAAGTACAATCAAAGAAATTGAATATAAAAGCAATGAATCGATAAAGAAACCCCCTAGATGGTCGTGTCGATGGTCTTGTGGAGAGTCCTCTACTCGTCGTCCAAGGATTCCCTCGTCCGGTATAGGATATGCCTCGACGGAAGCTCCCCTCGTCCGGTATAGGAATTCAACTTTCCATTTTTTTTAACAACCAAAGAACACTAATGGTCATTTAGCTAAATCCTTCACTAAGGACAGGTGGCTCCATAGTTACGTTAAAGTGAGAAGTAATGGGGTTTCCAAAGCAAGAGTGAGACTAAGAATTAAGCTCAATAAAAATACACTAACACACTAGTGTCCCCCTAGACTTACAAATTGCACAAGACAAAATCAAAGATTATCCTAAGTCATGCCTCATCACAATGAATACAAAAGTAAAACCCTCCCCTATACTTAAACCATACATTGTCCTCAATGTAAAAATGCATGCATGTAGAAATAAATGATGGACATATAAAATTCGGGAGAAGTTTGAGAGACTTTCCTAAGCACGGGGAGTAATGTGGCCTCCGCTTTTGAAGTGTTAGTCCCATGTTCCAATGTGGATCACATCCTACAAGCAAAAAAAGGGCACAAGTGAAGCTCAATGAAAGGAAAAAATAAAAGACTAAAGAAAATGAAAAAAAACTAAAATAAAGAATTGTAATGCTGAAGAATCATTATTTTTGCTCTCATTCTCACTAATGTGCCCTACAATAAACAATAATAACCACTTAACAATGGTAGAGAAACAGGGTCAGCGCAGTTGTGCTTCATGGGAAGCTCGATCATGTAAGGAGTGTTCATATCGTGCTCTTTGGGAAGCATGGGCATGCTCAGCCCATGCTCAACCTGGAATGCTCAGCCTGGAAGTGTTTCAGAGCTCGGTTTTCTCTGCTCTACAAAACTTGCATGAACTAGTCTTGCTACATTAACAATTAAGAATCAAAATAAGCAATGAAGAATGCATAAAAACAACAAGAATCGAATAAGAAATTTATCAAGAGCATGACCACCCAAAAAAAACAACACAAAGGAAATAATTAAAATAAACTAAGAACACAAGAAACACATAAAAAACCAATATTTCTTGGGTGGCCTCCCAAGAAGCGCTTGCTTAAGATCACTAGCCTGATGTACTTGAACTTATTTACCTAAGGGAGGTTTTAAGAGAGTGTGCTCCTCCAAATTGCTACTTGCATAGCTACTACCATTAAAGCACAAAATTACCTATTGTGTAGGGGGTACATGTTAGAGTCTTCAACCATCTTGTTTTAGGCCTCCAAAGGAATAGTTTGGGTTGGGAATTATCCAAGCTCAGTACATAAACATGTGGGTCTTCAGATGGCTTACTTTTCTTACTCAGATTATCTTGAGATCCCAACATCTTCTCCTTATCTTGAATGATCTGATCAATCTAACGAGAAGTGTTTCTATTCCCTTGGATTTTGTATCTTCTTCGAGTAAATAATTGAGAAAAACTTGGTCAAGTATAACATAGCTGTAGGGGTTGTCTCCATATTCTTTAATTTTCAATAATCAAACCCCTAATTACCCTTCCCTTGAGCTCTCCTTAATGTTGAATGCCTCATCATTCGACACTTAGGCTGCCATGGGAACAACCAGGGATACAAGTTGTTCAATTTCAATAAATCATTTGGTCATAAGTATTTAAGGTCTTGTGAGATTCTTTTGGCATAGGATCATGAAGCACCTCTATCAAATTGTTAATATGAGCTTCGTACCATTCACTTCCTTTCATGTACCAAGTCTATACTAGAATTGGAGCTTCTTCCCTCAAGGAACTTAATCCAATCCAATCATGAAATGCACTACTTCTAATTGCTTCAACATTATAATTAGAACAATGGAAATATTGATTCTGAACTGAAGCGATTAATTCTAGAACAGGTGCCTCTTGTGTCAAAGCATCCTCCTTTCTCAAGAATTTCCAACTGTCGATGGTAGAATTTATCTCATATGGAGTTGAAAAATCTAGAGTTGTGAGTGGACGTGCTTCATAGGATGCAGGAGTTTCAATAAATCTCAGAAATCAATCTGGATCTTCTTGGTTCGTCGGAGGTATTCCATCACCCAAACTCATTGTGCTTTTACATTGTGGAGGTGGTTCATAGAATGAAGGAATTTCAATAAATTTTGAAAACCAATGTGGATCTTCTTGAGTACTAGGTCATATTACTTCAAACTCTTGTATCCTTATAACATTGTTTCAAGTGTAGATTGTCTACAGATCTTGCAAACTTAGCTCTTCTTAGGAATGGCTAGGATTATAATCAAATGAGCAATTTGTATGATTTTTGAAGATTGAAAGAACTTCATCCATAGTTTGACCCTCTTGAAATAAGCTAAGAATCAAAGAATTAGAAAATGAAAAAATTAAAAGCAAAAGAAATAAATGGCTAGATCACTAGAATCCTTATGTTCCAAAGAGTTGACAGTTCCACGGTGATAAATGTCTAAATGTATGTATTTTATGTGTATAACTTCTACATTATTAATGCATTCTTTTATGATTCAATGCCCTTTCTGTGGTTTAATCATTTCCATTTGTGTTACAGCCTTAGAAGAAGCCTAGGTGAACCTTACATCAGCTCCATCAGCTCTTGAGGAATGGTTGACCCATCTCAAGGAGGGTAATGTGAGGATCGAAGGTCTACTCGTTAGATCCTACCACATCAGCAGCGTCAAGACCGCTCGACTACTCTGACACCTACATCATCCACTATTAGAGCTCTAGTGGCATCCGAGTCTCCTCCCTCTTCATTGACACCATCAAAACTTTATCGATCATATACTATGCTAGACTTCCTCTCTCGGACTCCACCTTTCTGATTTTATATACCTGATAAGTGCTAGTGTATTAGTAATATGAACTATTCGTTTCTTACAATGAGCATTACTTTTCTCAGATTTTATAACTTATACATGTGTACTTGTGTTACTTTTGTGCATGTAAGGTTGTGGAGACAAGTATGGAAGAAAGAAGCAATAGTATATCGTGAATGCACGTTGTTGATGAAATCTTGGAGTTGACAAACGTGAAGACACAAGTTGTGCTCAAAGACATATGAGTGTGTGCTAACCTCCATTGTGCTCGAGTGAACATGCAAATTGGAGGGGCACAAAGGCAGTAAAACTCATATGTTCCAACTTGTGCAATGCTAGTAAGATTGTGGTCAAATATGATTTTGTTAAGGAAGCAACGCGATCTACTGCATGAATGTGTGCCCATTCATGTGGCCTCGATGAAAAGTGTGAATTTGGGAGTATTTTGGTGGAGGACTGTAGCAAGCTATTGTAGCAAATCATTGTAGTAAATTACTATAATAGTTACTATTCATAGGCTACTAAAAAATCAATTCGTGTAGATCCACACTGGCGTGTGGAGATTCCACACGCCCGCGTGGATGCCCGATTCCAGCCCTATTTAATTAAATTGTTTCTTAAACAAGTGAAGATGAATAAGGTTTATCTTGACAAGATGTAATGTAAACAAGAGTAAAAGAAACAAGAGAGAAAAGCACAAGTAAGTGAGAGATAAGGCAATCAATATAAATGGGGTACTCGGATATTGTTCCGCCTAGGACAATCATTTCAAGTGCAAAACCGACTATTATACCTCCCAACTAATGCATTAATGAGTTGTGAAAATCCTTCAATACACGATCCCGAATCTAAGGTCAACCGTGACTAACTCTATACCATGTCCCAGAGAAGAAATTAAATAATCTCAACACCTCGCACTCGGATAGAATCGCATGGAGTTCTAGGGATTCAAAGTGATAAACCCTCTTCCTAGAAATAGACCTAACCCATTGGTCCGAGTGAGAGGTCCCCAGTCACAACTAAGCCTTAGGTGCTAAAATCACTTCAACGCTTTACTCCGTTGCCTCTGCAATTAAGCCCCAGTGGAAGGTCGTCCCTTAGCCCATTTATTCTACTATGACTATAAAGAACTCAAGGAAATAAAGGTAGGATAAATCACATCAGAGGGGAAAGAGGATGCTTTGCTACCTCTCGACTCACCATCTCGACATTCTCCAATCTAGCTTTGTCTAATCCTCGTCGTGTGTCACTCATTCACAAAGGTTACCAATATGAACTCTCAACCCTAGTATCACTCTAAGGGAGGATTCAATCAATCAAGCATTCAAGATTTGAACTCAAATAAAATATGAATTAATCAAAGCATAATGAAGGTTAAATGAAACAAATACATCCTAGGGTTCACAAATCCAAGTACCCACTAGAGGGTTTAGCTCTCCATGGAGCTAGTTAGGATCAACAATGAAATCAAATGTAAAAACAAGTAATCCATAGAAAACACCTTCTATAGTCATGATGAAATCAGGGCTAAATCGCGGCTTCAATAGGGCTGGAATCGGGCAACCACACACTCCTGTGGATTTGCCATAAGGGCCTGTGGAATTTCTGGATGGGCGTGGATATTTCCACACTCCCGTGTGGATTTTCTAGAATTCTCTTTAACAGCTGGCTGTGAACAGTACTTGCTACAGTGCCTGCCTGAAACACTCTTGAATCCATGTTTTCATCAAGGTAACGTCAACAGGCACACATTCACGTCGTAGATCGCTTTGCTTTTTTCAATAACCGGCCTCATTGGTGAAGATCTTGCTATCAATGCACAAGATGAGATACTCGAATGTGACTGTCTTTTTGCCCCTCCAAACAATTGTGCTAGCTTGAATACACAAAGGTTGGCACATATTCTTGCATCTTGAACGCGACTTATGTTTTTGCGTTTGACCCTTGTGAAGATTTCCTCCAAATAGTGTGTTCACGATCTACATTGGCTTCTTTCTTTAACATTCGGCTTTACAATCCTATATGCATGAAAGTAACACAAATGCACAAGTATTAGCACTAAAACCTGACAAAAGTAATGCTCATCATAAGGAAAGAAGACTTCGCATTTGTATCACACAAACATTTATCAAACTCCCCCACACTTAAGCTTTTGCTTGCTCTCAAAAAAAAATTAAAACATTGAAGAATAGATGAAGGAAATATTTGAAGTGCTTGGCCTAAGGTTCACCAATGCATACAAAGAGAGCATTCTACTAGTAAGGGAAATTTCAACATTAAATACGAAAAATCATTACTCTAGCTAAAAACTTGAATAAAAAAGGACAACAAACCCGAAATTGTGTAAGTGTGTGTGCAAACTCACTCAAGTCAACCCAAAGTATACTACTCAAAGTTCTAAGTATAAAGGACTTATTTATCTACACAAAGTAACACAAATTAAAAAAAAAATATGGTAGTAGGTTAACACATCCTCTAAGGTAGCCCTTTCCAAAGCGGCCGCTAAGGTGGCTTTCACACTTTCGAGGTGGTAGCCCTTTCTTCCAGGGTAGTACCTTTCACTTATCCTATGAGATAGCTCTTTCTCTCATTAGGGCTTAACTAGTATCCGACTTATGAGAGTAGCTTCATACTACATTGGTGGTAGCTCTTTTAACCCAACAAGCACAAGTAAACAATAAAACTATTTCGTTCTTCCTTTTTCCTTTTTCCAATTTTTTTTCAATTAACAAAAGAAAAAACTATAACTGGTCCCTTCAACAATGAACTTGACTTTCCAAAAGAGTTTAATGAGTTTGTAGTGCAACAAGTGTCAATCGGGCAAAAATTCCTAAAAATCCAAGCAAGAACTAGAGCATGAGAACATTCAATGTTAAAAAGTCTCCTAAACTCAAGAATACAATCATTGCAACTAAGGTGAACCACCATTGGCTATGTGAGCATGTATGTCGATCAAAACTAATATAAAAGACATGTGTACTAAAGTTAAGTGAAACTCCCCCACAAACACACACACACTTAAGTTATAAATTGTCCCCAATGTGCACAAGCAAGTCCACTCATAAGATATATCAATCGAGAATATATGCTGAAGAATCAATCAAAACAATACTCCCATGACTCCTAGTGTTGCATTTGATGGAGTTAAATCCTTTTGAGTGATGTTTCGACAGGTTGTGAAGCACACACAACCAAGTGCAAAAGCACTTCGGTCATGTCCATGACTAGTTCTCAATCCCCATAGTAACAAGACCATCTGCACACATACACGAGGGGGTTCAATGAAGCTCAATAAAACAAAAACCACTTGAGTAAATAACAGGTAAAGCAATGAATATAACTCGAGACTACAAAATGAAAATAAAAGACATACTCAGAAGGAAAATCTTTTTTGAGTAGTGCAAGTCTAACAACAATACAAAATAAAGTAAAGCCATAAGAAAATAAAGAATGCATCAAATGTCAGTGTCGCCCGGTGTCGGCTCTGCTGCTACTGCTGCAGGATAATCGAAAGATGCTTGTGGATCGGGTGATAGTGAGGATGGTGGGACCTGAGGGGTCCTCGGCTACAGAAAATATAATGAGGTAACGTCTCGCTTTAAAATCTGCTGCAGAGTGTCAAAACGCGCCATAAACTTGGCATAATATTCAGCATGTGTCACCCTAACCACAGTGATCTCAGTCCATAGCACCTCCAACATGCTCTCGACCCTCTCAAAATGATCATAGACTCAAGATGGGGATAACATGCGTATTGAGGGTGTCTCCTCTGTTGCAGGAGATGTCTCGGTCTCCATCGGCATTAGCTGAGGCTCGGGGGTAGGCTAGGAATCCTCGGCAAGATAATCCTCTCCCTCTACTACCTCTGGGGCAGGAGTAATTAGAGCATATACTCCTGTTTGGACTCTGTGGACCGTACCCATCAATCTCATCATCTCCAAGTCAGGGGAGCTGGTATACTCATCTTCTAGGCCAAACAAATCGCGTCCAAGAGACCAATACCTATAATCAGTCTCGTAATGTAGGGGCCCAAGAAAATCACTTATAATATAGCATACTGCCCCTGATGTCGTATATACTCTGTGACGATGTGGCATAAATGAATCAGTGTGCTATGGACCATCAAGTACAGGTACAACAGCTCCTGCCAGCTCAAAATGCCACTGCAATCACCACGGCCATTCACCGACCTACTCAGAATAGCATACAAATATCGGTAAGCAAGTCGAGAAAGGCACATGGCCTTGGACACCCTCGGCTCATACTGGCCCTGACCACATAACGCTCTGTATGCTCTCTGCGGGGTTAATGCTTTTGGATAATTTGTAGGTAACTGGGCATACTCCTCAGTGTCTATAAATGCCTTCTCTTATAAGCCAAGCCGAACTAAAAACTGAGAAATGCTCATGCTATGGTGATGTCCAAATGATCCAAACTGAATGGCGTCAAAACAGTCAAATGTCGCATAAGATCTGTCAAACTTAAATGATGATAATATCTCAAGAGTAATTATACGAATGGCTGGCTCCTTAATCAACAGTAGCTATCTCCAACCACCCGCTAAAACTAGATCCTCAACCTCATGTGCTAACTCATCTCCCTACTATATAACTCAAAGTATACTAGTGTCTAGGAGGTGAGATTGTCCAAATCTCAACCTTGCTAACCGCTCAAAACGCACTTGATGCTTGGGAATAGCAAATCTTATGCTTTTAAGCTCATGGGATAACTCACGCGCCCGCTTATCAGCTTTCTTCTTTAACCAATGTTCCATAACAATAGTGAACTTGAAAACTTTCGAATTTGGCTTGAAAATCGAGTGAAACTCCTCAAGATCGACGGTGTGAGGTCAGGAGGGGTGTTTGGAGTGGTCGTTGAGTAACTGGGAGAGTGAGAATGGAAAAGAGCCAAAAGATTTTAAAGAAAAGACGTGGCTCTTGTGTTTCTGCACATTCACACTGGCGTGCGAAAATTATCCACGCCCGTGCGGCTTTACAGGAAAGATTCACAGGGGCAGACGCACGCCCCTGTGCGCTCTCCTGAAACAACTCCTCTGTCTCTGAACGCAACTACATGGGCGTGAGGAGAATACCCACGCCCGTGCGCATGACCCACAGGGGCAGATGCACGCCATAATGTGCTCTCTATCCAACTAAGAAAACTCTTGGTACGACCGAATATGCGTGTAAATCGCAAGTACATGAGTATCGAAGTAATAAACCCCTTATGAGTGGGTATCGTATCCGCAGGGATTAGTGAATAGAAACAAAAGGATTACTATCTAACTATGATGAGAGTAAATCGATGGTATGATGAATGAGATTGATATAAAAAGAGGTAAAAGAAATAAGAGAGAGAGGCCCAATAATTGAGAGGAAAATGACAATCGATGTAAAAGGGGTACTCGGATATTGTTCCGCCTAGGATTATTGCTTCAAGTGCAAAACCAACTATTATGCCTCCTAACTAATGCATTATGGAGCCATGGAGATCCTAAGATACATGGTCCCAAATCTAGGGTCAACCATGACTAACTCTACACCAAGTCATGGTGGAGAAATCGATCAATCTCAACACCTCGCACTATGTACATCTGCAAGACACTCTAGGAATTCCAAGTGATAAACCCTACTCCTATGTGTAGACCTAACACTTTGGTCCAGGCGGAAGGTCGGTAGTCACAATTAAGCCCTAGTTGCTAAAATCAATTCAACAATTCACTCCGTTGCCTCTGTAACTAAGCCCCAGCAGAAGGTCATCCCTTAGCCCGTTCACTTTACTATGACCGCAAAGAACTCATGGAACGTGGAGGTAAAGTAACTCAAATTGAAGGGGAAAGGGGACACTCCGCTACCTCTCGACTCACCATCTCAACCCTCTCCAATCTAGCTTTGTCAAACCCTCATAGCGTGTCACCCATCCACAAAGGTTACCAATATAGACTCTCAACCCTAGTGTCAGTCTAAGGGAGAAATCATTCAACAAGTATTCAAAATTAGAACTCAATTAAAACATCAATAAAGGAAAGCATAATGAAAGGTTTAAAGAAATAATAGCATCCTAGGGTTCACAAATCCAAGTACCCACTAGGGGGTTTAGCTCTCCACGGAGCTAGTTACAATAAACAATGAAATCGAATGTAATAACATGTAATAAATAGAAAAACCACCTTGTTGTTCATGTCGATGGTCTTGTGGAGTGGCCTCGTCCTCTCCAAAGGTCTCCTTGTCAAGCATAGGGCACATCTCGCCGAATCGGTGTCGATGAAAGCTCTCCCAATAACCTTCTTCCAAGTGGAGTGCAGTGTCAAAGCCAGAGAACCACTGCAAAAGCCTTGCCAAAACCCCTCTAAATGTTAGTCGCAGCCCTCTCTCAAGTTTGGGAAAGAATGGAGAAAAGAATGCTAAAATCGGGCTGAAATATAGCTTTAAATAGGCTGGAATCGGGCATCCACACGGGCCTATGGATGTTCCACACGCCCCTGTTGATTCTCTAGAATTCTAATTTTCGGCCGACTGTCAACAGTAACTGCTACAGTAAATTACTGTATTGCTTTGCTACATTACCGTGCTACAGTACCGCCACCAAAAAACACTCCCGAATCCACTTTTATGCAGTAGATTGCGTCACTTCTTCAATAAACGGGCTCATTGCTTAAGATCTTACTATCATTGCAGAAGTTGGGATACGCAAATGTGACTATCTTCGTACCACTCCAACTTATTGTAATGGATTGAATACATGGAGGTTGGCACACATTCACATATCTTAGAGCCCCACTTGTGTCTTCGCGTTTGTTGCTTCCAAGATTCCACCAAATAGTGCGTTCATGACCTAGTTTTGGCTTTTTTTCTTAATACTCAGCTTCACAACCCTACATGCACAAAAGAACACAAAAACACATGTATTAGCGCTTATACCCGATAAAAGTCATGCTCATCGTAAGGAAAGAATACTTCGCATTCTTAGCACACAAGCACTTATCAAACTCCCCCACACTTAAGCTTTTGCTTGTCGTCAAGCAAAAATAAAACATTAAAGTATAGAAGAAGGAAATATTGAAAATACTTGGCCATAGGTTCACCAAAGCATGCAAGGAGAGCATTTTATAAGTAAGGGAAGTTTCAACACTAAATACGAAAAATCAATGCTCTAGCTAGAAACTCAAAAAAAAGGACAACAAACCCGAGATCGTGTAAGTGTGTGTAAACTCACTCAAGTAAACCGAAAGTATACTCCTCAATATTCCAAGTATAAGGGACTTATTTAACTACAAAACGTAACAAAACAAAAAGATGATAATAGCTTCACACATCCTCTAAGATAGCCCTTTTTGAAACTAGGTTTGTAGGGATTGAAGTGCTAGAGGCTCGAATGTGGCTCAGTCGATTGTCCGGATGATGTCGTACTCCGGGCAAGGCGCATCCACACCATTCTAAATGCAATTTTATTGAAAACGTTAGGAAACATAGGGAAAGTCATAAATTTTTCTTGGTTTCAACCTTGCTCCCGGTCCTGTCCATGAGTATGCACGAGAAATTTGTAATTAACCAAGGGACGCGCCATTGCGTTGGTAGGAATAGACGTTCGGTAGGCCAAGAGCGCAAACGGGACCAGTCTAAGGTTCATTTCACACTTTTGAGGTGGTAGCTCTTTCTACCAGGGTGGTACCTTTCACTCATCCCATTAGATAGCTCTTTCCTCATTAGGGCATAACTAGTATCCAACTTATGAGAGTAGCTTCATACTTCATAAGTTGTAGCTTTTCCACCCAAAATGCACAACTAAACAATATATCTATTTTTTCTTTCTTTTCTTTTTCCAATTGTTTTTTCTTTTTTTTTTAAGAAAAATAACACAGGAAAGAAAACTAATTAGTCCCTTAAACATCAAACTTGAGTTTCCAAAAGTGTTTCATGAGTGAGTGGTGGAACAAATGTCAATCGGCCAAAAATTCCTAGAAATTCAAGAACAAACTAGAGCATGAAAACATTCAATGTTAAAATTCTCCTAAACTCAAGAATACAATCATCGCAACTAAGGTGAACTGCCATTGGCTACGTGAGCATGCATGTTAATCAAAACTTATATAAAGGACATGTGCAATGTGAACTCTCCCCACACTTAAGATGTACATTGCCCTCGATGTACCCATGCAAGCACAATAAAAGTAATACAATTTAAACACATGTGAGAGTGGGCAATTGAAATAATCTCCCCTGAGTCCTAGTGGTACGTTTGATGGAGCTAAATCCTTGGGAGTGAAGTTCCAATGGGTTGTGAAGCACACACAGCCAACTGTAAAAACCTTGACTGTGTCCATGACTAGTTCTTAATTCCCATACTGACAAGACCATCTACACGCATACACAAGGTGGTTCAATGAAGCTCAATAAACAAAAACAACTGGAGTATATAAAAATAGAGCAATGGAATAAAACTCGATGTAAAACTAAAAGATAAACTCAGAAGGAAGATCCTTTGTGAGCATACAAGTCCAAAATAAAATGCAAAATATAAAATGCGAAAAATAAGAATAAAGCAAAGTAAAGACACATCAAGCGTAGTGTCATGCTCGGGCTCCGCTATTGTTGCTGCTGATGATGATGTTGTTACTGCAAAATGAACAAAGATTTGGTGAAGAAAAGAGAAATAAGAAGCTTAACGATGAAATGAGAATGAAAGACTAAAAAACGGCCGGAAAACAGGAGTGAAAACCCTCTAAATCGACGGTGCGAAATAGGGAGAGTGCAAGGATGTGTTCTCTAAATGTTTTGGAGTAAAAGAATGAAGAAACACAAATAAGTTTTACAGAAAAATCAGCCTTCTGTACATCTACAAGGGCGTGTGAAAATTACCCACGCCTGTGTGCCCGACCCACAGGGGCATCCCCACGCCCATGTGGCTTCTCTGTCTGACTTAAAAAAACTCTAAGTGTTCCACATGCTCGTGTGGAATTTCCACACGGGCGTGGACCTTCAGAGGGCCAGTTCATAGGGGCACTCGCACACTCCTATGTATTCTTCGGATAGAAGAGATCTCCTCTACAGAGATCCACACGGGCGTGCGGAAATTACCCACGCCGGTGCGTTTGTCATAGGATCATCCACAAGAGCGAGTCCATGCCCCTTGTGGTTTCTCGAAAAAATTGCTATATCTTTACAAGAAACCACACGCCCATAGGAAATTACCCACGACAGTGGGACTGTCACTTGGCAGTTCACAGGGGCGAGTCCACGCCCCTGTGCCTTCTCTAGGTGAGCTCTCAGTAGAAACCCACGGGCGTGTGGAAATTCCGGGGCCGTACATTTTCTCTAGATGCCTTAGAAAAACTGCAAGTTCTGCGGTAAATTCCTGAACATATAGATATACTTAGAGCCTACTTCTATCATACAAACTATACCAGAGAAAACATGAAAAACTCACTCAAACGACCCAGAACTTCGCCATAAACATTTAAGCCCACATTTACACCAATATATCCATGAGAAAATAACAGCAATAGCATCTAAAAATCAAGACACCAACACTTAAAGCCTTATTCATGCAAACACTAAACTAGACACTAGAAAACAATAAAGACTTAGGTTGCCTCCCAAGAAGCGCTTGTTTAATGTTTTTAAGCTTGATGTACCTCTTTTTTTTTTACCTTATGGAGGCTTTAAAAGAGTATGTTCCTACCGACTAGACATTACATAGCTCCCTCCTTTAAACCAAAAATCTACTTGCCGGGGTGGAATATTTGTTGGAGAGTCCAACCATCTTACCTTTGGCCTCCAAGGAAACAATTTGGGTTGGGAATTATCCAAGCTTAGCATAGGTGGATCATTGGATGACTTCAATCTCCTACCCACATCTTCATCCAAACCCAAAATCTCTTTCTTGCAATTTATGAATTGATCAATCCCAAGGAGAGGTGCTTGTTCCATTACCTTAGGATTTACTTCTTCTTGTGTATTTTAAGCTTGAAAGGGACATTACACTAGAAAATCCTCTTGAAAATGTTTTTGCTCACAAGCACAATCTTCCTTCACACACTCCAAATTCTCAAAATGGTATTTAGCTTCTTCCTTTTCATTTTCTGCACCAATGTACTCAATTTGCCCAACTTCTTCATTGTCGTTCACTACGACATCATTTCTATAAGGAACTTGATTTGCTTGCTCAAATACTTGTTGTTCCTTGGAGAGTGTGCCAAGTATCCCTACTAATTGATGCTCAAAGATTTAAAGGAGACTTCATGACATCATAGTGTGCTCTCAATATTTTGGACACGGACATCGGTTGCTTCAATAAAATTAGCTAATACTTTTGCAATTGAAGTGCATCCTCTCCAATTATCTCATTCTTTTGACATTCTTCTTGAGGTGCTTCCCAATGTTGTCCATCATTATCCCATAATAAGTTTGGGTACCCCACTTCAATTGGATGATATGTGTTGCAACATGAATTGCTCTATTGTTGTGAAGTAACAATTCTATCAATTTTTTTACTGAGAGCTTTGACCTGAAAATATAGAGCAATGACTAGGTCAATCATCATTTAAACTCCTTGCAAGAAAACGTAATACACCAGAAAAGAAAACAAATGAGAATGATGGAAGAATAAGAATGTGTGAAATAGAATGAATGGTAAATAGCTAAAATAGCAAAGTGCAAAGTGCTTCTAGAACACCTATTCCCCGGCAACGATGCCAAAAACTTGACACGACCGAATATGAGTGGAAACTGCAAGTGCACGAGTGTCAAAGTAATAAATCCCAGATGATTGGGTATCGTATCCATAGGGAATAATGAATAGAAACACAATGATTGCTATCTAACTATGATGAGAATCAATCTATGGTATGATGAATGAGATTGATATAAAAAGAGATAAAATAAATAAGAGAGAGAGAGGCACAATAATTGAGAGAAAAAAAGGCAATCGATGTAAATGAGGTACTCGGATATTGTTCCCCCTAGGATTATTGCTTGAAGTGCAAAACCAACTATTGTGCCTCCTAACTAATGCATTAATGAGTCGTGTAGTCGTGTAGATCCTAAGATACATGGTCCCAAATCTAGGGTCAACCATGGCTAACTTTACACCAAGTCCCGGTGGAGAAATCGATCAATCTCAACACCTTGCACTATGTACAATTGCAAGACTCTCTATGGATTTCAAGTGATAAACCCTATTCCTATGTATAGACCTAACCCTTTGGTCGAGGAGGAAGGTCCCTAGTCACAATTAAGCCCTAGGTGCTAAAATCACTTCAACGCTTCACTCCGTTGCCTTTGCAACTAAGCCCCAGTGGAAGGCTATCCCTTAGCCCGCTCACTCCACTATGACCACAAAGAACTGTTAGAATGTGGAGGTAGAGTAAATCAAATCAAAGGGGAAAGGAGACACTCCGCTACCTCTTGACTCACCCACTCAAAACTCTCCAATCTAGCTTTGTCTAACCCTCATGGTGTGTGACCCATCCACAAAGTTTACCAATATAGACTCTCAACCCTAGTATCACTCTAAGGGAGAAATCATTCAACAAGCATTCAAGATTGAAACTCAATTAAAACATCAATAAAGGAAAGCATAATAAAAGGTTTAAATAAACAATAGCATCCAAGGGTTCACAAATCCATGTACCTACTAGGGGGTTTAGCTCTCCATCGAGCTAGTTACAATCAACAATGAAATCAAATGTAAAACAAGTAATCCATAAAAAAAAACCCCTCGGTGTTCGTGTTGATAGTCTTGTGGAGTGGCCTCGTCCTCTCCAAAGCTCCCCTTGTCAAGCATAGGGAACATCTCGCCGAATTGGTGCCGATGAAAGCTCCCCCAATAACCATTTTCCAAGTGGAGCGCGGTGTCGAAGCCGGAGAACCACTACAAAAGCCTTGCCAAAACCCCTCTAAACACTAGGCGCAGCCTTCTCTCGACTTTGGGAAAGAATGGAGAAAAGAATGATGAAATATGGCATGGCTTTAAATAGCCTGGAATTGGCCATCCACACGGGCCTGTAGAATTTCCACACGCCCTTGTGGATTCTCTGGAATTCTGATTTTTTGCCGGCTGTGAACAGTAACTGTTACAGTAAATTCCTACAATTATTTGCTACAGTACCTGCTACAGTACCCCCACCAAAAAACACTTCCTAATCCACTTTTCATCTAGGCAACATAAATGGGCACACATTTATGCCATAGATTGTGTCTCTTCTTCAATAAACGGGTTCATTGCTGAAGATCTTGCTATCATTGCACAAGTTAGGATACGCAGATATGACTACCTTCGTGACCTCCAACTCATTGTAATAGCTTGAATACATAGAGATTGGCACACATTCACGTATCTTAAAGCCCCACTTGTGTTTTTGGGTTTATTGCTTCCAAGATTCCACCAAATAGTGCATTCCTAATCTACTTTTTGCTTCTTTTTTTAATACTTAGATTCACAACCCTACATGCGCAAAAGAATACGAAAACACATGTATTAGCGCTTAAACCTGATAAAAGTCATGCTCCTCGTAAGGAAAGAATACTTTGCATTCTTAACACACAAGAACTTATCAACTCTCAAAGTGTTTCACACGCCCGTGTGGAAATTACGCACGGCATGGATTCTTACTGGGCAGTTCACAGAAACAAGAGAAGCTCTCTGGATAGAGGAGAAGCTCTCTGCAGAGATCCACATGGGCGTGCAAAAATTTCTCACGCCCGTGTGTTTATGGGAGAGTCATCTACAGGGGCAAGTCCACAGCCCTGTGTTTTCTCAAGATAAATTTATAAGTCTCTGTAGGAAAACACGCGCCCATGAGACCATCACAAGGTCATTCATAGAAGTGAGTCTACTCCCCTGTGCTCTCTCTGGATGAGCTCTGAACGAAAATGCATGCCCGTACGGAAATTCCACACGGGTGTGTGTTTTCTCTAGACACTTTAAAAACACTACAGGCTCTTCAGAAAATTCCTGATGATATAAATAAAGTCAAAGCCTGCCTTATAAAGCAACTTTTCCAGAGAAAACACTGAAAAAAAGCTCAAACAACCAACATTCTTCCCCACCACACAATAAAGAACAAGATGACACCAAAATCCACAAGACAAACACAACAAAAGCATCTACAAATCAAGACACCGACACTCGATGTCTTATTCATGCAAATACTAAACTAACAACTAAAAAAAAAACTAAACACTTGGATTGCCTCACAAGAATCGCTTGTTTAACATCACTAAGCTTGACGTACCTTGTCTTACCTCACTAGGGCTCATAGATGATGGTTTTCCTCTTACCCATGACTTGAAAGCACGATAAGCAAAATCTCTTGGGAGTAGAGGGTGAGTTATCGGGCTTGGCACCACTTAATAAGGGTTCATCCACCTTGTTTGGTTCTTGCGCATCTCCAACAGCCTTGGAGCATTTCTTGTGGCGTCTCCTGACCCTCTTCATCTTCCGGAGCACTTTCTTCATAATCCCCAGAGTAGATGGTACTCCTTCCTTTAGACCAAGCATTAGCACTTTTTCATTCTCCACCTCTTGGTCTAGCAACCCCTCGTATGGGTCTGGATTGAACATTTCCTGCATATATTCATCAATTATCTCATCAGTAGTATCAATAAAGTAAAAAGTATCATCAAAGTCAAGAGAATGTTGCATGGCTTCGGCGAGGCGGTATGTGGGCTTATCATCTCCAATCCTCAGTGTCAACTCCCCACAATCCATGTCAATCAATGCCTTGAAAGTGCGCAAGAATGACCTCCCAAGTATCAAAGGAACATCCGCATCCTTATCGACATCCAACACTATGAAATCTATAGCAAATATATACTTGTCAACTTTGACAAGAACATCTTCAATGATACCCATGAATGTCTCACTATTCGGTCAGCCAATTGCAATGTCATCCGAGTGGGCCTAGGCTCTCCCAAGCCTAACTTCTGAAAGAAGGAATATGGCATGACGTTGATATTGGCCCTTGAGTCCGCTAATGCCATTTCTTCACCGAAGTTGCCAATGTTGCACAGAATGATGAAGCTTCCTGGGACTTTCTTCTTGTTCGGCATATTCTTTTGCAAGACCATTGAGCAAGATGCATCTAGAATCACGGAGGTACTCTCCTCGAATTTCCCTTTGTTGGTCAACAAATCTTTCAAGAACTTGGCATACCTCGGCATTTGGGATAATGCCTCATCAAAGGGAATGTTTATATCCAGTTGTCGAAACAAACCCAGAAACTTCTTGTGCTCCTCGTCCATTTGATCGTTTTTCAATCTAGAGGGATAAGGCATTCTTGGCTTGTAAGGTGGGGTTCCCACCTCCTTCTCCTTGGTTGCTCCCTTCTCAACCTCTACGACCTTCGGTGTTTCAACTTTGGTCTTCTCACTTAGAAGCTTACCTTCAACCTCACGACCACTTCTCAAAGTGATTGCCTTCACATGCTCTCGTGGATTGGTCTTGGTATTACTCAGTAAGCTTCCTTGTGGTCTCTCTAATAGAGATTTCGCAATTTATCCCACTTGATTTTCTAGATTACGCAAGGAAGCGTTGTGGTTGCGAAGTGTAGCCTCGACCGATTGGAACCATGTATCCAATGATTGCACAAATCTAATCAAAGCTTTCTCTAAGTCGGTCATTCGGGTTTTAAAGCCAGACACTCTAATTTCCATGTTTGAGGCTTGTTGTTGTTGGAAACCTGGTGGTGCCATGGCCTTTGGTTGTTCTTGGTTGGTCCATGAAAAGTTGGGATGATTCTTCTAACACTGATTATAGGTGTTGCTGTATGGATTACCTTGGCTCCTCATTGCATTACCCACAAAGTCGACTTTCTCCACCGAAGATACATCACCAATAGAGATCGGGCAATCGGAGGGAGCATGTCCTCCACCACACCCAGTGCAAGTAGTCATGGAGGCCACTCTATTCGAAGTTAGAAGGTCTAACTTCTTACTCAATGATTCCACTTGGGCTGCCAAAGAAGTGACTACATCTATTTCATGGAGCCCGCCCACCTTCTTCCTTTCACGAGCATTCCACTAATAACTATTCATGGCCATGTCTTCTACTAACTGTCGGGCTTCTTCCGGGGTTTTACTACCCATTGTACCTCCCACGGTGACATCTAACAATTGCCTTGTATTCAGATTCAACCCATTATACAAAGTTTGAATGAACATCCATTCGGGAAATCCATATTGTGGGCACCTCCACAAAAGGCCCTTGAAACACTCCCATGTCTCAAGCAATAACTCTAATTCAACCTATACGAACAACGATATCTCATTACGAAGCTTGGCCTACTTCTCCGGAGGCGAGTATCTACCAAGAAAAGCTTCGACCATCTCATTCCAAGTCGTGATGGATGCTTTTGGCAAGGAATGATGCCACTGCTTGGCTCTTCCCTTAAGAGAGAATGGGAAAGCCCTCAATTTAATAGCATCATTCGATACACCATTAATCTTCAACATATCACAAACTTCCAAGAAGTTCGCTATGTGGTTGTTTGGATCCTCATCGACCAAACCATTGAACTGCGCTGACTGCTGAATCATTTGGATGAATGTTGGTTTCAGCTCAAAGTTCAAAGCTGTAATCAGTGGTTGTACAATACTAGATTGTGTCCCCAGTACTGACGATCTGGCGTAATCAGATAATGCTCGCTATTGTTATTCTGCTCATCCATGCTGTCAGATTCTTCAACTTCCACTTCAGCTAGATTTGACGATTCTTACACAGGTTCTTTTCCTTTTTTTTGGAGAGTACGTTTGAGTTCGGGATCTCCTACAATTAATATCGAAGGATTTCCTCAGGTCATAACCTAGAGCTGCAACAAAAAAGAAAAGAAAAATCAAAATGATGATAGAATAGGAAAATGTGAAATAGAATGAATGAACAAATAGCTAATATAACAAAGTGCAAAGTATCTCTAAACACCTATTCCCCGGCAACGGCACAAAAACTTGATAACGCCTCTTGCGTATGTCTCGCAAGTGCATGGGTTTTTTGAGTAATAAAATCCCCAAGTGTGTGGGTATCATATCCACAGGGAGTAGGGAGTAAAAATAATTAAATTGTTTCTTAACTAAGTCCAAATGAATAAGGTTTATGTTGACAAGATGTAATGTAAACAAGAGTAAAAGAAACAAGAGAGAAAAGCACAAGTAAGTGAGAGATAAGGAAATCGATATAAATGGGGTACTCGGATATTATTCTGCATAGGACAATTATTTCAAGTGCAAAACCGACTATTATGCCTTCCAATTAATGCATTAATAAGTCATGGAAATCCTTCAATACAGGGTCCCAAATCTAAGGTCAACCGTGACCAGCTCTATACCACGTCACGGAGGAGAAATTGAACAATCTTAACACCTTGCACTCAGATAGAATCGCATGGAGTTCTACGGATTCAAAGTGATAATCCCTCTTCTAGAAATAGACCTAACCCTTTGGTCCAGGTGAGAGGTCCCTAGACACAACTAAGCCCTAGGTGCTAAAATCACTTCAACGCTTCACTCCATTATCTCTGCAACTAAGCCCCAGCGGAAGGTCAGTCTTATCCAATTCATACTACTATGTCTGTAAAGAACTCAAGGAAATAGAGGTAGGATAAATCACATCAGAGGGGAAAAGGGGTACTCTGCTACCTCTCGACTCACCCTCGTGGTGTGTCACTGACTCACAAGGGTTACCAATATAGCTTTGTCTAACCCTCGTGGTGTGTCACTGACTCACAAGGGTTACCAATATGAACTCTTAACCAGAGTGTCACTCTAAGGGAGGATTCAATCAATCAAGCATTCAAGATTGGAACTCAAATAAAACATCAATTAATGAAAGCATAATGGAAGGTTTAATGAAACAATTACATCCTAGGGTTCACAAATCCAAGTACCCATTAGGGGGTTTAGCTCTGCATGGAGCTAGTTACAATCAACAATGAAATTGAATGTAAAAACAAGTAATCCATAGAAAACCCCCTTGATATTAATGACGATGGTCTTGTGGAGAAGCCTTGTCTCCTCCAAAGTTCTCCTTGTCCAGCCTAGGACACACCTCGCCAGATCGATGCTGAAGAAAGCTCTCCCAATAACCATCTTCCAAGTGGAGCATGATGTCAAAGCCGAAAAGCCTCTCCAAAAACCCTGCCAATACATCTCAAAACCCTAGCCAAAGCCCCCTCAAGTTTGGGAAAAAAATGGAGAAAAAAATGCCAAAATCTGGCTAAATCGCGTCTTTAATAGGGGTGGAATCGGGCATCCACACGCCGCTATGGATTTGCACATGGGCCAGTGGAATTTCTGTACAGGCATGGATAATTTCCACATGCCCGTGTGGATTCTCTGGAATTCCCTTTTTCAGCCAGCTGTGAACAGTACTTGCTATAGTGCATGCCTGAAACACTCCCGAATCCATGTTTTCATCGAGGTAACGTCAACGGGCACACATTCACGTCGTAGATAGCTTTGCTTTTTTCAATAACCGGCCTCATTGGTGAAGATCTTGCTATCAATGCACAAGCTAGGATATTCGAATGTGGCTGCCTTCGTGCCCCTCCAAACCATTGTGCTAGCTTGAATACACAGAGGTTCGCACACATTCTCGCATCTCAAACCCGACTTATGACTTTGCATTTGACCCTTCTCAACATTTCATCCAAATAGTATGTTCATGATCTGCATTGTCTTTTTTTTTTTAACATTCGGCTTCACAACTCTATATGCATGAAAGTAACACAAATCCATAAGTATTAGCGCTAAAACCTGATAAAAGTAATCCTCATCATAAGGAAAGAACTCTTCACATTCTTATCACACAAGCACTTATCAACCAAGTTCCTTCAGAAGATAGTTATTGGAGGAGCTTTCATCAGCATCGATTCAGCGAGGTATGCCGTAGGCTTGACGAGGAAACTTTTGGAGAAGATGTGGCCACTCCACAACACCATCGACACAAATATCAAGGGTGTTTAAGTTATGAATTTCTTGCTCCTACTTTCAATTTCATTATTGATTATATCTTGCTGCATGGAGAGCTAAACCCCTAGTGGGTACTTGGACTTGTAAACCCAAGAATGATGTTGTTTCTTTGACCTTTCTATTATGTTTCTTTAATTGATGTCTTTATTTGAGTTCTAAAATTGAATGCTTGTTGATTGGGTTTTCCCTTAGAGTGACATCAGGGTTGAGAACTGACATTGGTAATCCTTGTGAGTGATTGACACACCATGAGGATTAGACAAAACAAGATTGGAGACGAGAGGATAAGTGAAGAGGTAGCGCAACGTCTCTTTCCCCTCTAGTGTGATTTATCCTACCTCCACATTTCAAGAGTTCTTTGCAGTCACAATAGAGTGAAGTGCTAAGAGATGAACTCCGCTTGGGCTTAGTTGTGCAAGGAACAGAGTGAAGCGTTGAAGTAATCCTCAGTATCTGGCGCTTAATTATGACTAGGGGTCTTTCGTTTGGACCAAAGGTTAGATCTATGTTAGGGAATAGGGTTTATAACTTTGAGTCCCTTGAGCTTTAAGTAACTTTGCACAGTGTGAGTTGTTTAAGCAACTTTACATAGTATAGTGTTAGCTATGGTTGACCTTATGTTTGAGACAGTGTATTTTAGGATTTCCATGACTCATTAAGCATCAGTTAGGAGACATAATAGTTGGTTTGTACTTGAAGAAATAGTCCTAAGGGGAGCAATATATGGGTGCCCCACTTTCTATCAATTGCATTTCCTCTAATTTTTTTTAGCGTCTATCTTTCTTGTTCTTTTTATTTCTTTCCATATTGGTATTGTTCACACTACTATCAATCCATCTCCACTTTAATTAAACAGAAATCCTTGTGTTTGTGATCACTATTTCATGTGGATACGACTACCCACTCATTAGGGTATTATTACTTCGACAAACCCGTGCACTTGTGATACATACGCAAAACGGATTTTGTCAATACCATTTTGTACTTTTATATTTCAATACATTATACATTTTATTACAGCAAGGGACACTTGCCCTACTACTTTTGTACCTCTAATATTAGTGGATTTTATGTTATAGCAGTATATTTTGTGTTTGTTATGCATTTAACTAGTCCAATTATGTCTCATCAGGATTTGAGGTGATCAGGTGTTGTTCTGGCACACAGAATTTGTTGCTTGGACAAGGGTAACTTCATCGCCTTGCTCGGCCAAATTAAGAAATCAGGGGAATACTAGTGACCATACAATCTTGTAATTTTTTTGACATTATATATCACTACACTTGTGCATGCATGCGTACATTTGGGATAATGTACAACTTTTAAGTGTGGGAAGGGAGTGTAGGTTTGCTTTTTTTTGCATGTTATTTAGAATTTCGTATTATACTATACTATATTACTATACTATCTATCTTTTAAAAAAAATTTCAGGGGTGCTTGTATCTTATACACATGCTAGTGATGATCTTTGAAGGCATTGCAATTACTTGCTGGAGTTTCTTTGGTCTAGGGACATAATATGCTAGACTGGCAATTCTTTCATTCCTTCTCAAGAGTTTGACTGTTCTGTAACTCTTTACCCTACGTTGTGTCCGTCTTAACTTCACCTTCCACCTTATGTTTGTCTAGTAAGTGATATTTTATAATGGAGGTATGATTAGTAGTTACTTTATTGCTCCAAGTTAAGATATATGTACAACAGAAAGAGCTACCACCTTTGTAGTGCGTAGTTACTCCCAACAAGTCGGATACAAAGTGTATGCCCTAGTGGGAGAGAGGGCTGCCTCCAGGGAAGTGTGAAAGCTACTGACTGTAAAAGAAAATAAGCAGACAAAGAGGAGAGGAAAAGGTCATCATGTTAAAAGATATGAAAAGTGTAAGATTGAGACTAAAGAAACCCCCAAAAAGTTTCTTTACACAATCTAGACTATAAGATAGTACACCATGACACCGACACTTGGGAAAGTACTTTTTGTCATAGAGTAGATTACTCTTTGTAAAGGAATAATCATGCTACCTGGCATTTTGATAAATGCCTAAAAGTGTGTGTTCTATACATATAATTGTTATACTATTTATGTATAAATTAATGATTCATTACCATTTTTGTGTTTAATTTGACTTATTCATGTTATAATTCTCTAAAATGCCCAAGTGAGCTCGACAACGCAAAAGAAAAGCAAAATGACACATAAAATGACATTTTAGAGCCCCGGGCATTGTAGCAGCAATGTAGCATTTATTGTAGTACTTCACGAAATTTTTTGGTGCAATCCCGAGGTCCTTACGTGATCCTTCATGCTCATGAATGACACTGTGAAGCTAACCTGAGAATGACTTTAAAAGAGATTTTAGGGCTTTTTGAAGGCATCTTCTTCTTGAGCCTCATGGGCTGCCGCCCCACGTTTCTCGGCGACGATTGCCGGCTATCTACTACACAAAGCTTCACCAAGAAGGAAGCAAACATCATAGAAGGAGATTAGGATAAGATCCAAAGCATCAAAGCACCATTTAAGGGAATTTAAAGCTAGCACTACAAGAAACTGTTGAATTAGATAATGTAATTTAGCAACGGACTGGTTCTATTTCTACTTAATAACTGATTAGTAATGGATAACCTAGTCCATTACAATTTTATAAACGAAATTTTGCACCGTTTCAAAATTTGAATCGTAAATGCAATCGGTTGCTAATCCGTTTCAATTTTCGAAACGGATGGAATCTTCATTTGTAAATTACTAACAAATTTAGAATCGGTTTGTAAAATAGTAATGAATTACACATCGGTTTCTAAAATTAGCAATGGATTAAGATTTTGTTTGTAAGGTACCAACAGATTTCTAATCCGTTTGTAGCATAGTAACGGATTACATATCGGTTTCTAAAACTTAGCAACAAACTAAGATTCAATTTGTAAATTACAAATGGATTAGTAATCCATTTGTAAAATAGTAAAGGATTACATATCGGTTTCTAAATCTTAGTAATGAATTTGGTTCTGTTTGTAAATTAGAAATGCCCATAACTTCCTCTTCTAAAGTTATATTTTATTAAATAAAATTTTGGTTTTAGATAATTTGAATAAATTTATACATATGTATAATATTCGTTTATAAATATATTATGGAGATACGTATTTCTAAGATTGGGATTTCATAAATATTATATCATGTAGGTTTACATTTTGATTGTATTTTTTGAAAAACATTCTTTTTTGATGAATAAATTGAAGTTGTTATAATTTTTTTTTAATTGTAATCATGAAAGAATAATAATTTTTAATTAATTTTTATGATTATATATTAACTCCTTTTAGATATGATTGTTACAGATTATTAAATTTTTCCTATAGTTATATTTTTTAGGATAGAAAGGGCAAAAAATTATTTCAGAATTTTTTAATTACTCAAGACCAATAATTATCATAAAAATATATATGACAATAACTTAAATATAAAAATAGCCATAATAAGTTTTTCCAATAAACTTACAATATTTAGATTTTCTAAATGTATTGATTATTTCATGATAAAATGAATGTTAAAAAGATAAAATATACTTAGTTTGACAAATAACAATTACAAACGAATACTATAATCCGTTGGTACATTACCAATGGATTTGGAATCCATTTGTAAAATAGTAACGGATTACACATCAGTTTCTAAAATTAGTAATGGATTAAGTTTCCGTTTGTAAGGTACCAACAGATTTGTAATCCGTTTTTATGAATATATTTTCTATTTTTTGATTGAATGATTTTTAAAATTTAAACTATTATAAATAATAATAATGATAATATTTAATTGTATATCACAAACGGTTCCAGGATCCGTTTGTATATCACAAATGAGTCCATTAATCCGTTTGTATAGCACAAACAGATCTATGATCCGTTTGTCTTCACAAGGATCCGGATTTGTTAATCAAGCAGACCCGGATCCGTTAACATGTTAAAACTTAACATGGTTTCCTTTGTACGTCTCTTCTCTCCATCTCCCACTGTGAACCCTAGCATTCAGGAGAGAAATCAGGAGTTTAACTGAAGTCCCTTCCCTTCTCCGCTTTCCGATCTCTCCGAATCTCGGTGTGTTACTTCTCTGATTCCAGATCTCTCCTAATCTCAGTATGTTTCTTCTTTGATTTACATTCTGCTCCGGCGCTGCAACCATTGTCGGGCTTCCCTTACGGTGTGCTTGTCGTTGCCACACTCTGCCGAATCATGTGTTCTCCTTAGGTTGGCGGAGCCGGAGCTCCAACAACTCGCCATTGTCAGATAAAATAAAAACCTTGGCTATAGGATGAAATAAATCATGAAGAATTTGCATGTACTTTTAAGTGATTGTTTTTTTTGTTTTCCATTTTCAACAAACTTATAGAGGCAAGCAGGTACATGATCTTCTCTACAATACCAAGGCTAAGGAAATCCAAGATTTTAGCCATTGTGAGCTTCTTCTTCTTTTTTGTTTGAAATCTTATAATCCTCAAGGTTGGAAATGGGATGAAATTGGAGTATTGGCAATGCCTTATGGCCTCCATGATGACATCCGTGAAGCAGGGTGGAGAGTTGGGAGGTCACCAGTTCACCGTGCTGTTACTGCAGCAAATGGCACTATAAAGGTAATTGTCTTACTTGCATTTGGGTTTTGTTTTACAATTCTTGATTGTGCTATTGAGGATTGCTATTTTATGTATACAATTAGTATAGTAAGAAATGCTGAAGCAATTGAACTTGAAAGGATTATAGATAACTTACAGACACAATTGTTTATAATGCATATATCACACTGTCATATGATTTTTTTTAGGTTTGATAATTTTGCATGTGTGAACCAACCTTGAGCCCCTTTTTCTCTTATATATTTTTATTTCTTGGTTTTCTCCTTGTGCTGCTAGGTTCTATGGCAGTTTCCTTTTCTTTGATTTTCTTTTGCACATCTTCTATTTGGTTATGTCATCAGGAAAGTTTATTAGTTCAAAAATGAAAGCTTGATCTCCTATTTGGTATCATGAGGATAAGTTTCTTCTTGGCATTTTGAGGACCTCTTAGAAGAACCTGCAGTGCGTGGAAAATTAGACAGCAATATAAACAAAAACCCTATATCAATTTATATAAATCTAGAAGCCCTATTGTGGTGGTATAGCAATTGCAAATTTGTATCAACTTATATACTAACAAAAAAATAAACATCCTGCCAAAATATAACAAAAACCAACTGTCGAAATATAATAATAAAAGCATTTCCTAAAGATGAATCATATATCAAATATAGGCATACTTCAATTTTGCATTTTTGCGTAAAAGTATTGCATAAAAAAGGAGATCGATACCTATCTATGACATACTTCTGGACAAGTTTGACAAAAAATACCAACTCTTGATAGTGTCGAATGTAAGCACCATAAGAGACTGATATAGAGTTAATATTCCCTCCTTTAAAATCAAGTATATTTTATAACAACAAGCATCCTTAAGAGGGGAAAAAAGTAAAAACTTAACAAGAAGAGGGGAAAATAAAGCAATAGTGAGCTCAGATAATGATATAGCAACTTTTCCTTGATCTTCCACTTAGGAAGATCTTATAATGAGCTGGGTTTTCAACAATATCATCACGGCTTCAACCAGAAAAACAAAATTGTGCAACTTTTGTGTTGGAACCACCGCACAGACGTATCCTACCATTTAGGCCAACAACAATGCCCATTGGACGCTTTCTCATTGTGGCTACACTTTGTTACGTCACTCTTTACCACAAATCCAAGGCTGGCACTACTACACAGGACATTGCTAACGCCCCCATTCGCTCCAAGTGAGAAGAAGGAATTAAGGACTAGTAGTAGTTATATTATATATATATATATATATATATATATATATATATGTGTGTGTATATTTGTATGATATTTGATTTGTTTGTTTTCATAAGGTTAAGGTAAGTGTTGATGTGTTATTGGCATGCGCCTTTTGTTAATTTTTGAAGTTTAGTTGTTTTTGGAATGAACTTCTGATGTTTTTTTATGTATGGATGATCAAGATCATATTTATTGTTGTTACTTGATATGAATATATATATATGTGTGTGTTTGTGTTGATTGATGATTGTCAATTATTCACTTTGGATCAATTCATTGTGATGTATTAATATGCTTTATGTTTTCTGGAATAATTTTCGGTGAAAATGTATTTAAAATTAAATTACTATATTTTTATTAAAAAATAATGTTTTTGGATAAATAAAATTCTGATATCAATGTTATATATGTAAGTGAACATACGGTTTGTGTATATCCATGTATATATATATATATATGTGTGTGTGTAAAAGTATGAAAAATTAAATTATTTTTAGAAAAACTGCGGGTTTATCTTTAATATATAATTATTTTTAAAATATAATCTTATTAATAATACAAAAGTTAGTTTGATATTATAAGGATATATAAATAATATTCTAATATAGTTAACAAAGCATATTAAATTTATAATTTCAAAATGTTGGTTCTCATACTAGACCATTTTCCAAAATTGTAACAAATTTTAATTAATTTTTAAGATTTTTTGAAAATGCATTTTTCTCTTCAGGCCCCGTTCATTTATGAAAGGTCTAAGAACATATTAAAAAAATGGATACTTTTTTGAATTGGCTGAAAAATTATGAATTTTACTTTTAGATTATTAACTTTTCTACAGTATTTATTTTTTCTTTTGCATTGTTTTACAGCACCTGGATTACTTGAATTCTCTTTGCTACCATTTGACGTGTTTGGTCCGTCTTATTCCGAATATTAGCTATTTCGCATGTAATCAAGTGAAGCACTTTACGAATGTAAGTACTATGTACATTTTATTTTTATGAATTTAAACAATTTGATTTTTACGTACTCTGATAGGGTTACATGTATATGATATTTCATGCCACTAGTTATATAACAATGTTTACTGATTATATTCTTTTAAACCACAGTGCTTATTAAAATGAATTCAGAAAAGATTTGGATGTATGTTAGGCTTAAAGATGGTTTTATGAACCCTAATTTTTTACGAGGTATCAATGGCTTCATTGAGTTTGCAAGAATGTACCCAAAATGTATGGATGGAATTAAAATCAAATGTCCAAGTAATAATCGTAAATGTCAAAATCATGCATTTTGCGATGAAATTACTGTTAGGTATGATCTAATGAAGTACGGATTTGTAAGGTACTATTACCAATGGATTCAGCATAGAGAACCTAGTGAGCCATATATCGACACTCATGGTGAATACGGTGTAACTGCTAAACTTGCTACAAGTGCTGGGTCATCATCAAATAATATGTATGAACAAATTGTCATAGATGCTGGAAGGCTTGATTTCTCGCCTACTTATATGGAGGAGCCACCAAATCCGGTAGCTAAAATATTGTTTGATAAGTTAAAAGCCGCTAACCAAGAGCTCTGGCCAGGATGTGAAAATCACTCACAACTATCTGAAGTTGCAAGAATGTTAAATATAAAGACAGAACATCATTTACCTGAAAAGTGTTTCAATGACTTTTGTCAATTTATGAAAGAAATATTACCGGCCCATAATGCAATACCAAGTAACTTTTACAGCACAAATAAGTTAGTTCAAGGCTTGGGTCTAGTAGTTAAGAAAATTCATTGTTTTCTTAATGGATGCATGATATACAGGGGAGGAGATAGTGAACTAATGACTTGCAGAATTTGTGAGCATCCTAGGTACAAGCGTCGACATGGTAGCTCATTTAAAAACAAGAAAAATATTCCATAAAAGAAAATGTATTACTTTCCTTTAACAGCAAGTCTACAAAGATTATACGCATTAAATAAAATAGCAAAAGAAATGAGATGGCATGCGGAGCATGATCTTCAAGAAGCGGTGATGCGCCATTGTCTTGACAGCCTTACATGGAAGCGTTTTAATAGCACACATCCTTCATTTGCGGCACAAAGTCAAAATGTGAGATTGGGGTTGTGAGATAATGGATTCAAACCTTTTGGGCAGTCAAGTCAACAGTATTCATCTTGGCCAGTAATTGTTACTCCTTACAATTTGCCACCTTCAATGTGTATGAAAAAGGAGTATATGTTCCTAACAATGATATTCTTGCCCAAGAAATCTGAAAGATATGTTAGATGTCTATTTGTAGCCTCTCATTGCAGAATTGAGGCAATTGTTCAAAATTGTAGCTGAAACATATGATGTATAAAAAAAATAATTTTCAAATGTGTGCTGCACTTATATGGAACACAAGAGATTTTCCAGCATTTTCGACGTTGTCTGGATGGAGCACTGTAGGTAGAAGAGCCTGTCCCTACTGTAAGGATGATTCAAATGTATTTACTTTAACAAGAGGGGAAAACTAGTCATGTTTTGGTAATCACCGCAAATTCTTACCTCCTAGTCATCCATTCAGAAAGAACAAATCTGCTTTTCTCAAAAATAGAATGGTAACAAAAATTGCTCCGGCTATCGAAACTAGTAAAGAAACCCTTAAAGAAATACAAGATCTGAAGCTAAAGATTGTCATGGATACTAGTGTGTATGAGACAAATAGCCGCATTGCTAAGACTAACGACTAGAGAAAATGTAGCATTTTTTAGGATTTACTGTATTGGCGACAAATCTAATTTGTCACAATCTTGATGTTATGCATGTTAAGAAAAATGTGTTTGAGAACATATTTAATACTGTGATGAATGTTGAAGGAAAGACAAACGACAATACTAAATCAAGGGAAGGTTTGAAAGAATTCGGTTATCGGCCTGAGTTAGAAAAAGTTGATGCTACTGGGAAATATCTTAAAGCAATTTATACTTTGGATAAATATTCAAAAATTATGCTTTGTGAATGGCTTTGAAATCTTAGATTCCCAAATGTATATACGTTAAACATGAGTAGATGTATTGATATGCGAAAACTGAAGCTTTTTGGTATGAAAAGCCATGATTGCCATGTTTTTATGCAAAGGTTACTTCCAATAGCATTCAGGGAATTACTTCCATCAGTTGTTTGGTGGGCATTAACAGAATTGAGTAACTTTTTCAAAGAGGTCACTTCAACTGTATTCCGAGAAGAGGATATGCTAAGTCTTAATGAAGAATATCCATTAATCCTCAGTAAGCTTGAGCGTATATTTCCTCCAAGTTTTTTTATTCAATGGAACATCTTCCGATGCACTTGGCTTATGAAGCATGGATAGCGGGTCTGGTACAATATCGGTGGATATATCCATTTAAAAGGTGAGACATAATTTATTGGTGTATCCTCTTATCATAAATAATGTTTAATACTTCACATATAAATGGAACTTCGTAGGTATCTCAGAAAATTAAAGAAGAATGTCAGGAATAAAGCTAAATTAGAAACCTCCATATGTAATGCCTACTTAGTCGAGGAGGCTTCATTATTCTGCACATATTATTTTTGAACCACATGTGAAGGCAAGACTTCAAAAGGTGCCATGTAATGTAGACCTTCAAGAAGATATAATAGAATGCCCTGGAAATTTATCAATTTTCATACACCCTGGAAGGACATTAGGAAGATCAAGAATCAAATATCTGTAAGAAGAAGAATATTTGGCAGCATAGATATACATTTTATTAAATTGTCCAGAAGTGCAACTATTCATAAAATATGTCAGTTTAATTTTGAATTCAAGCCTTAGTTTGGTTTTGACTTTATACTAACGTTTTTTTGTGTGTGGTTTTGATATGTGAAGTATCTATGTCGATGAGTTACGCTCAATGATTCCGCAGATTGTAGATAGACACGTCGATGAGAAATTAGCACATGCATTTGCAATATGGTTCTACAATTTCGCACATGATCCTTCTAAAAATATTTCCAATCAATTCTTGAAGGGCTTGTCAAAAGGACCACTGAGAAGCTATATAAGTTATAGCAGATGCATTGTGAATGGTTATAAATTTCATACAAGTCAGAATTTAGATAGCACAACAATGAATAGTGGTATTTGCATAATGGGTACAAACTATAATACACATGAAAATGACTACTATGGCGAATTAAATGAAGTTGTATGCTTAGGATACCCTAGATTACCAATCAAGTGAACCATTTTGTTTAAATGTGATTGGTTTGACCCAACATCAAATGTAGGAACAAAATGTCATTTGTAATATAAAATATTGGACGTCAACCATAAGCGGTTCTTCAAGAAATATGAACCTTTTGTTCTTGCCGTTCAAGTAACACAAGTTAATTATACAATGTACCCTAGCTTAAAGCGTGAAAAAGTTGATTGGTGGGAAGCATTCAAAGTAAAAGCTAGATCCATTATAGAGCTTCCTGAACAAGTTCATGAGACAACATCAGTATCATTTGAAGCACCTTTTCAACAAGATGAAATGGAAGCCCCTTCAATAGCCATAAATGATTTTGATGTGGAACAGTCTCTAAATGATCCAAATGGGGAAGATATTGAAATAGATGATGAAGAAGTAGAGAGTGAAAAGGAGCCTCTACTTGAATTAGAAAGTAATGATGAAGGGGATGAACATGATGAATTTGAAGAAATTGAAAGCGATAATCAATAAATTAAGGTAAATCTATAAATAAAACTTTTGTGTGTAACAATAATGAAATTAAATAAATAATAATAATAATTTGTTCTTGTATTCTATTTGTGTATATCTAGATCTGGTAGTGATTGCTCAGGTACAATGAGAGGAGATAGTAGAGGAGGTTACTCGATCAGTTTAAACATATCAGTTTGCCTGTAGATCAAGAGACTCCCTCTACAAATGATGACCATTAGGATGGTTCAACTTCCATGACACTGTGGACTCTAGCACATGTTACTTCTACACCCGCTGCATTATCCCGTCCATTATCTACACCTGTTGGTCATCCATCTAGTGGGTTGTCATCATCTTCTGTATGTAGTCCTTGTGCTGGTGGAGGTGCTACTCATGATGGCAATTTTCTTATTGCACATGTTGGTGGAAATTAAACATCATCAATGGATGGCGTGACCCATGCTACAAATTTGGGGAAAAGGCACATACAAGTAGTGAATGGAGTGTAAGTTTAAATTTTTTAATAGTTTTTATGTGTAATTGTTTGATGCAAGTAATTTATTTTATTTATTATTTTTGACTTTTATATTTGGTTGTTATTGTCTTTGTTTATTTATAGTTTGCATCCTTCTGATGTTTACGCTTGATGAATCACATCTATCTTTAAGGAAAGAATGGACGGGAGTGGACATTGTTAGAAGAATGTTTCTAAAGAAACGAAAGGCTTCTACTGGAATGAATTTCAGTTTCGTAAATAGCGACTACTTAATATGGGAAATCAAAGTTATGTATTTGTTGTTTGTTGTGGCATGTAAATTTTTGCTTCTTTATCATTCATTAAATTTGAAATTATATGTAATATTTTCTTAATTTCTTTTATAGAGTAGGTGACTGCTTAATCTCTAACTTTCTTGTCTTAATCAATTACTGATAAGATGATCAGATGTATTTTTAGGTAAAAACCTTCATTTAGAAACAAGAGGCAATGACAACTTCATTTAAAAAAAAGATTTTGAACGATTTTCTTTCATTTAGGTTTAAACTACTTTTCTCATCTATTTCAATTAATCAAGAGTCTAAACAATAATTAACTATCTAATCAACTAAATAGTTAACTGATTAATTTCTTCTTATACAAATATATTGAAGGAGATGTAGGATGAAGCTAACGTAAATGATTACAAGCATGAACTTACATTTGTCACAATTTCATTTAATTTTTTTTATAATATGATTTGATACTCATCTACTCTTTGAATTAAATGCATGGGTGGATGTATAAGTAGTTGATGTTGGTACCAATCTCTTATGATACCTTATGCCACCAACTCTATGTATGTGAATTCCTCCAATTGATTAGTTATGCAAATATATAGTTTTAATATAATATATATTCATTTTCATGTTAAACTACAGAAACACTTCATCTGGGATGAGTCAATGTCATATATTATGAAGATGGCATGGCAACGTAAAGCTGCAGAACATTATAGATCATTGATGTGCGTCATTAGAAAACATAAAGAAAAACATTGTATATGACTGATACTGCGTGGCAAAGATGGAATGAAGCATGGAATTCCTCTGAGTTTAAAGCTCGAAGCCTGAAAATTTCTAAAAATCATCTTACTTTTGTTGAAGCACCTGGGTCTGGTATATCCCAGCACTCAGGAGGCTATATTTCTCACATATGTCATGTAGAGAAATTGGTAATACATTTTAATTTTTATAAAGTAACTTTATTCTCCACATTTTTTCTAACATTAATTTTAACTTAATACAAGTTATATTATTGTAGCGATCGAGGCTTGGTTGTGACACTCATCCATATGAGCATCCTGAAGCGACACATACAAAAAAGGTACCTCTGAGCTTATTGATGCAAAAGCTCGGGCTATCAAGGTAAATAGATCAATAATCTCTTCATGCATATTTGAGCTATAGATGAGTAATTTATTTTTAACTTACTTTGTTTACATTTTGTGATCTTTGTTATTGTGCTAATCACAATATTTGATTTCCAAATTTATTGTTGTATGATCGTTATTTGGACCTTCTGGATCAAGCATCGCAAACAGAAGAAGATATTAATGAGCTTTCTATTGTAGACAAAGCAAATATATTCCTTCAAGCTGTAGGAGGGGAAAAGAAACACAGGATTTATGGAGTTTTATCCCAAGCATCTATTTTTTATCCCCAGCTATCGCAAAACTCATCTACAGGCATATCATTTGTGGGCCTACATGCTAATGTTATGCAAACATATGATATTGTTGATTTGTTTTTCATCTACAGGTACATCATCCAAAGAGTTGCATGTTAAGAATACACAGCTGTGTGAGACTGTTGATCAACTACAAGATAAAAATAAAGAGCTTCAAGAGAGTCTGCACGAGATGAAGGATGATAACAATGGGCTTCAGCAGAGTGTGCACAAGATGAGAGGGAGAGAGAGATGAGTATTGTAATCAAATGATGCATCAGATGCATGATATGATGATGGACTTCGAGGCTAGGATCCTTTAGCGCTCTCAGTTCATAGATGACTCATAGCTAGCTCGTAATAACCGTGATATTTACCAAGTAGATGAGCTGTAGTTTATTTGTTATTTGTTACTGTTTTTGTTTTGTTAAAGTTTTTTTTTGGACATTTTTTTCTTAATGCGTTAATGAAATCATTTTTTGTTAGCTTTATTGGATGAAAAAATTTGTCATAAGAGGTATTATTTGAATCAATTATGAAAATAAATGTGATATTTATTTTAATTATTTAGGTTTTTAGCAACGGATTACAAACATATTAATTTGTTTCAAAGTTTAATTATACATATATATTTCTTTAATTTTAGTTTCTAATTTAAAAAACAAATTTTATACAAAATATGTTCCACTGCAAGCCCATTTCTAAATTTCCAAATGGTAATTATTCCATTGCAAATCCATTAATATATTGTGAAATGGATTAGTAACGAAATATAATTTGTTGTAGAATGTAGCAACATTTTTATAACGGACCAGTATCCATTATGATTTTTAAAATTTGAAATGGACTAATTTCCGTTACAAATCTGTTGCTAATGTCTGCAACGGATTGTTATTTCGTTTGTAATAAATTAGCAACACATACTTTAGAAATAGAAAAATTTCATTTCTAATCCATTACTGATTCAATTTAGCAATGGATTAGAAAAAGAAAATGTTGTTTGAAAATTGCAATTCTCTTGTAGTGTAGAGGGAGTAGTTCTTGCTTATTTTCTCATTTATTTATTCATTGGAATTGTATGAGTGTTCCTCTTTCATGGTGAACTAACTTATTTTTAGTTTGGATATGATAAACTCTAGGGTTGCATATTTGTATTTTGGATGATCATCTTTGTTGATTTATTGTTGGATGTTGTATTTCTTTTATGGAATCTTGTAGTTGTAGTTCAAGCTTTGTGTTCATTGATGTGTTCGATTGCATGAGAACTCTATAGTTCAAGTTCTAGGTTGTACTTGGTTACGTGACCATCGCCCTTGTACTAGACACACTTAGCTTGGAAGTGATTCATGTATAAATACGCCGTGAACATCGGGTATTTCATACCCCTCCAACATTCGGGTTGTAACTAGTTTGAGTATGGACCTTAATTAGAGATTTCCCTATGCGTAATGCAATCATAGGAGGATTTTGGCGGAAGTGATTCTGACCCAATACTTGTATGGGATTAGGGGTTAATCGTCATAACCATCGAGGTTGACCTACTTTAGGAGTCACTTGGCCTAACTACCAACTAAACAATTAATTCTAAATTCAGGACCTAATGATAACCCTAGGGGGATTCACTATCCAAATCACCCCTTTTTGTGTTTCATTTTCCCTTGAATGCCAATTGTGCATAGTAGTAGTTTGGAACTCATTCTAGTTAGTTCTTTCTCTTTATGTAATTATTGTTTATTATTTGAATTGTTACGCTATGAAATAGATGAAAGTGAAGTAATAATATTTGATTGTTCCCTTCTACTCATCGAAACTCCATACTTAGTTCTCTCGAGATCAAGCACTTATCACATATATATTTGATTGTTCCTTCTCTTGCTGAAACTCCATACTTAGTTCTCTCGAGATCAAGCACTTATCACATATTCTATTTTTATTAATTTTTATTTTTCTTGACGAAAAGCAAAAGCTTAAGTATGGGGATATTTGATGAGTGCTAAAGCCGATCATGTTTTTCTATATCATTTGTACTACATTTAGAATGAAACTCTACTTGACTATCATCTCATTACTACAAAATTTCATTCTTTTGTTCACAATGACCTTTATTTCTTTTTTAGGATGAAAGAAGTGAATTTGAGAATGTTTTGAAGCAAAATGAAGCAAAGTTTTACGAATCAAGGCTGCACTATGACTCACAACGGAAGTTATGGCAACACACAACACCCGTTGTCTACACTTTCCACTACCTTAATCAAGTCGTGGTAGCATACGCTCACTGGTAGCAACACTAAATCCATAACAGCCTAACAATAGCTATTGTGAAGCCTATAATGTCCTTTGTCTAGACACATAACACTGAAAGACTGTGCTAGGATGTGACCTCTGGGACCCGGCAATAACTTACTCACAATGGGCATCCTAACACCCATGTTGAGGCTATGGCAGTGTCGATCATTATAAAACCCTAGTTTTCTCTATGTTTTGGGGGACTCTTTTCTTTGAAGAAGCTAGGGACGGTCAAATTTTTGGAGATCTTAGTGGCGGGAAATAGTGCTTCTTCCATATTCCAATGGATTCCAGTGAATTTCTTAAGACTACGTCAATGACCATCATCAAAGAAGATCATGCATGACAAGCATCTTCAAAGATTATCATCAGAGGAGCATGAGTGACAATGTCATTTGGACAATCTTGGGATCCTCTAATCTCCAACTTTCATAGAACTATTGGAAGGAGTTAGTCTAGGAATACAATAAACGGTTATTCTTTATTTGTACTCATAATTCTCTTATGCTTTGATGCTTTGTTTTTGTATAATCTATAAGAACCTAATTAGAGAGGAATTATATGTCTAGGTCCCTCGGTTATTATTTATGAATCTTGATTGATTAATATAAATTGCTCTACTTTTTCATAATCGTGAATGTTCTTAACCCGATTGTTACATGTTGATGTGGATGAGTAGGATATACCCACATATTGATGATGCCCATGCCATGATAGGTCTATGCATGTTCTAAGAAGTTAGGCATAACTAGATTTCTGGGTTAAGGATTGATTGTTACTTAGGCTTAGGGTCTGATTGGTCATTTCTCATGGGATTCCCGTACTTAAGACAACTATAGGAGGCTGGGGTAGAAGAAATTCCATCTTAAGTTCCTTGTGATTTAGATAGTCGATATGTCTTATTGGGGCTAGTAGCCCTATGAATTCCCCCAGTTCGAACCTAGTACACGATTAACACTTAACCCTTACAATAATTAATAATAAAGATAACTTTAGTACATACTCCTAACTCCTTCTAAGTGAGCTTAACAATATCTTCGATTGTATTATTTAATATTGTTTTACAAGTAGAACTAAAGAAAAAGCATAAATGATTAGGCTATGAATAAGTGAAAAGGAAGTAATAGGAGCCTCTCACCATTCCTGCAGAAATATGACCCTTATGTTCATCCATGAGGTATTACTTAACTACCCGTACACTTGCAAAATCACTAATAAGTGCTTGTGTATAAGTAATATGAAGTATTATTTTCTTAAATTGAGAATTGCTTTTCTCAGATTTTATCGCTTATTCGTGTGTACATATGTGTGCTTTTTTGTATTTAGGGTTGTGGAGACAATTGTGGAAGAAAAGTGACAAGTGCTTGTGCGATATGAATGCAAAGCTTTCATTCCTTATGTTGAGCATTACTTTTCTTAGGTTTTTACATTAATATGTGTGTTTTTATGTTACTTTTATGCAGGTAGGGTTGTGAGGCCGAGTATGAAGGAAATAGGCCAATGTGGATCATAATGCACCTATTTTGGAGGAGATCTTGCTAAGGTTCAAACGCGAAGACATAGGTTAGTTGTGAGATGCTAGAGTGTGTGCCAACCTCCTCGTATTCGAGTGAGCACATTCATTTGGAGGGGCACAAAGATAGTCACACTCGAGCATTCTGACTTATGCATATAAGAACAAGAGATCCACCAACATGTACATCATTGAAGAAGCAAGTGATTCACGACGTAAACATGTGCCCGTTTGCGTTACCCCAATGAAAGTATGGAATTCGGGAGTATTTCCGGTAGAGTACTGTAGCAGCACTGTTCACAGCCGGCCGAGAAATCAGAGAAACAGAGAATCCACACGGGCGTGTGGAAATTATCCACGCCCGTGTGGAAATTCCACAGGGGCGTGTGACATCATACACACCTGTGTAGTCGCCTGATTCCAGCCCTATTTAAAGCCGATTTCAGCCCTGATTTCAGTATTCTTTTCTCCATCTTTTCCCCAACTTGCGAGAGGGTTTCGGCTAGGGTTTCGAGGGGTATTGGCCAAGGTTTTGGAGAGGTTCTATGGCTCCAACATCGTGATTCCATTAGGAAGAAGGTTGGTAGGGGAGCTTCGATCTAGGCGTATTCTATACCGGACGAATTAATCCTTGGACGACGAGTAGAGGACTTTTCACTAGACCATCGATATGACCATCGAGGGGGTTTCTTTATGGATTCATTACTTTTACATTCAATTTCTTTGATTGTACTTAGCTCCATGGAGAGCTAAACCCCTATTGGGTACTTGGGTGATTGTGAACCCTAGGATGTATTCGTTTCATTGAACTTCTTTATTATGCTTTCAATAAATTGATGTTTATTGTGAGTTCCAACCTTGAATGCTTGATTGTATGAACATTTCCCCTAGAGTGACACTAGGGTTGAGAGTTCTTGTTGGTAACCTTGTGAGTGAGTGACACACCACGAGCGTTAGACAAAAGCTAGGTTGGAGAGGGTTGAGAGGGTGAGTCGAAAGGTGCAGGGGTGTCCCCTTTCCTCCGGCGTGATAGATTCTACCTCCGTTCCTCGAGGTTCTTTTGCGGCCATAATAGAGTGAGTGGTCTAAGAGATGAACCTCCGCTGGGGGCCTAGTTGCGGCGTGCAATGGAGTGAAGCGTTGAGAGGATCTTAGTATCTAGGGCTTAATTGTGGCTAAGGACCTTCACTCTGGACCAAAGGGTTAGGGTCTACTTTTTAGGGAAGAGATTTATCACTTGGAATCCCTAGAGCTCATTGCAACTCTATGCGAGTGTGAGGTGTTGAGATTATTCGATTTCTCCTCCGGGACATGTATAGAGTTAGGCATAGTTGACCTTAGATTTGGGACTATGTATGTAAAGATTTCCACGACTCACCATAGTATTGATTAGGAGGTATAATAGAGAGTTCTTGCACTTGAAACGGTTATCCTAGGTGAAGCATCATCCGAGTACCCCATCTTTATCGATTGCCTTACCCTTTTCTTTATTCTTGCTCTCTCACTTGTTTCTTTTATTATTGAGAATTGAATCAATTTCACACTAATCACTATTGATCTTCCACATAGCTAAGAACCAAATTAAGTATTTTCACTCCCTACTCCCTGTGGATTCGACCCCGCTCACCCGGGTTATTACTTCGACAAACCTGTGCACTTGCGGGATATACGCAAGGGGACCTTGTCAAAAAGGAACCAAAAGAAGATCCCGGATGCATTTGTTAATGAAGTTCTTGGATTGAACAAACGTGAAGACACAAGTTGTGCTCAAAGACATGTGAGTGTGTGCCAACCTTCACTGTGCTCGAGCGAACACATAAATTTAAGGGGCACAAGGTAGTCATACTCATGTGTTCCAACATGTGAAATACTAGTAAGCTCTTCGTCAATGTGGTTTAGTTGAAAACCTGATAAGTGCTTATGTGTTAAGAATGCAAAGTATTTTTTCCTTACAATGAGCATGATTTTTATTGGGTTTAAGCGCTAATACATGTGTATTTGTGTTCAATTGTGAATGTACGTTTGTGATTCTAAGTATTAAGAAATGAAGCCAAAAGTAGATCATGAACACACTATTTGCTGGAATCTTGGAAGCAACAAATGCGAAGACACAAGTGGAGCTCTAAGATACGTGAATGTGTGCCAACCTCCATGTATTCAAGCCATTACAATGAGTTGGAGTGGTAAGAAGGCAGTCATATTTGCGTATCCCAACTTATGCAGTGATAGCAAGATCTTCACAAATGAACCCGTTTATTAAAGAAGCGACACTATCTACGGTATAAACGTGTAACCGTTTATGTTGCCTTGATGAAAAGTGGATTCTGGAGTGTTTTTTGCCCCGAGGGGACGGGCTGTAGCATAAACGTGTGAATTTTCAGGCATCCACACGTGCCCGTGGCTGTAATCTGCTACAGTATTCCACTTCAAAAACACTCCTGATTCCATTTTTTATTGAGGCAATATAAACGGGCACACATTTATGCTATAGATCGCGTCGCTTCTTCAATAAACAGTTTCATTGGTGAAGATCTTGCTATCATTGCACAAGTTGGGATACGCATATGTGACTGCCTTCGTACCTCTCCAACTCATTGTAATGGCTTGAATACATGGAGGTTGGCACACATTCACGTATCTTAGAGCCCCACTTGTGTCTTCTCGTTGTTGCTTCTAAGATTTCACCAAATAGTGCATACATGATCAACTTTTGGCTTCTTTTCTTAAAACATAGCTTCACAACCCTACATGCACAAAAGAATACAAATACACATGTATTAGCGCTTAAACCTGAGAAAAGTAATGCTTAATGTAAGGAAAGAGCACTTCGCATTCTTTTCACACAAGCACTTATCACAATGATAGCAAGATCTTCACCAATGAACCCGTTTATTGATGAAGCGATGCTATCTACGGCATAAATGTGTGCCCGTTTATGTTACCTCAATGATAGCTATTTAATGTTGCAGTTACTATTTATAGCCGGCAAAAAATTAAAATTCCAGAGAATCCCCACGCTCCCGTAGAAATTCCACAGGAGCGTGTGGAACATCCACAGGGCCGTGTGGATGCCATATTCCAGCTTATTTAAAACAATTTTTCAGCCCGATTTCAGCATCTTTTTTCCCATCTTTTCTCCATCTTTTGAGATGCCAGTGGCTAGGGTTTAGAGGTGTTTTGGCAAGGCTTTTGCAGTAATTCTCCGGCTGCGACGCCACGATTCTCTTGGGAGATAGTTATTGGGAGAGCTTTCGTCGGCACCGATTCGGTGAGATGTGCCCTTGGCTTGATAAGGGGACCTTTGGAGAGGACGAGGCCACTCAACAAGACCATCGACATGAATACCGAGGGGGTTTTTCTATGGATTACATGTTTTTACTTTCGATTTCTTTATTGATTGTATCTTGCTCCATGGAGAGCTAAACCCCTAGTGGGTACTTGGATTTTGTAAACCCTAGGATGTTTTTATTTCATTGACCTTTTATTATGCTTCCGTTAATCAATGTTTCTAATTGAGTTTCAATCTTGAATGCTTGTTGAATGATTTCTCCCTTAGAGTGACACTGGGGTTGAGATACTGTGTTGGTAACATTTGTGGATGAGTGACACACCGTAAGGGTTAGACAAAGCAAGGTTGGAGAGAGTCAAGAGGGTGAGTCGAGAGGTAGCGGAGCGTCCCCTTTCCCTTCCGATATAATTCATCCTACCTCCACATTCCTAGAGTTTTTTGCAGCCATAGTAGATTGAATAGGTCATAAGTGTTTGTGCGATAAGAATACAAAGTGTTCTTTACATATGATGAGCACTACTTTTACCGGGTTTTAACGCTAATATGTGTGTATTTATGTTACTTTCATGCAGATAGGGTTGTGAGGCCGAATATAGAGAAAGAAGCCAATGTGGATCGTAAATGCACCATTTGGAGGAAATCTTAAGAAGGTTCAAATACGAAGACATAAGTCAGGTTCGAAATGTGGGAATGTGTGCCAACCTCCTTATATTCAAGTTAGTACAACGATTTGAAGGGGCACCAGGGCAGTCACATTCAAGCATTCTGGCTTGTGCATGTATAGTAAGATCTCCACCAACATGTCCGTTATTAAAGAAGCAAAGTGATCTATGACATAAATGTGTACCCATTTATGTTAACTCGATGGAAGCATGGATTTGGGAGTGTTTCAGACTGGTACTATGGAAGGGTGACAACGCCTCTTGCGTATGTCCCACAAGTGCACGGTTTTGTCGAAGTAATAAAATCCTAGGTGAGTGGGTATTGTATCCACAGGGAGGACAGAGTAAAAATATTTAAATTGTTTCTTAACTTATCAAAATATGAATAGTGATTTATGTGACAAGATGTAATGCAAACAAAAGTAAAATAGACAAGAGAGAGAGCACAAGTAAAGGAGAGATAAGGAAATCGATATAAATGGGGTACTCGGATATTGATCCACCTAGGACAATAGTTTGAAGTACAAAAACCTTCTATTATGCTTCCTAACTAATGCATTAATGAGTCATGGAGATCCTTTAAATACATGATCCCAAATCTAAGGTCAACCATGTCTAACTCTATACATGTCCTGCAGGAGAAATTGAACAATCTCTCAACTTCGCACTCGTATAGAATTTCAATGAGTTCTATCATTTCCAAGTGATAAATCCTCTTTCTATATGCAGACCTAACCCTTTGGTCCAAGCGGAAGGTCCCTAGCCACAATTAAGACCTAGATACTAAAATCACTTCAACGGTTCACTCCATTGCACTCGCACCTAAGCCCCAGCGGAAGGTCATCCCTTAGCCCATTCATTCTACTATGACCGCAAAGAACTTGACAAATTGGAGGTAGAATAAATCACACCGGAGGGGAACGGGGACGCTCCGCTACCTCTCGACTCACCCTCTCAACTTTCTCCAATCTAGCTTTGTCTAACTCTCGTGGTGTGTCACTCACTTACAAGGGTTACCGACAAGAACTCTCAACCCTAGTTTCACTCTAAGGGAGTATTCATACAATCAATGCATTCAAGATTGGAACTCAACAAAAACATCAATTAATAAAAGCATAATAACAAGGTTCAATGAAACGAGTACATCCTAGGGTTCACAATCCAAGTACCCACTAGGGGGTTTAGCTCTCCATAGAGCTAATTTCAATCAATGAAATCGAATGTAAAAGCAATAAATCAATAGAAAAACCCCTCGATAGTCATGATGATGGTCTTATGGAGAGTCCTCTACTCATCCAAAGGTCCCTTTGTCCGGCCTAGGATAGACCTCACTGGATCGGTGCCGATGAAAACTCTCCCACTAACCTTCTCCCAAATAGAGCGCAATGTCAGAGCTATAGAACCTCTCCCAATCCCTAGCCAATACCTCTTAAAACCCTAGCAGCAGCTCTCTCTCAAGTTTGGAAAAAGATGGAGAAAAGAATGCTGAAATCGGGGTTGAAATCAGTTTTGAAAGGGCTGGAATCGGTAATCCACACGCCCCTGTGAATATTTCACACGGCCAGTGTGGGATTAACTCACGGGCATGTGGTGTCTCTGGACAACTCCTTCGGCCGGCTGTGAACAGTATCTACTACAGTATTTGCTATAGTGTTGTTGTTGTACCCTGCTACAGTACCGTTCTGAAACACTCCCGAAGCCATGCTATCATCGAGGTAACGTAAACGGCCACATGTTTACATCGTAGATTGCTTTGCTTCTTCAATGAATGGCCGCGTTGGTGCAGATCTTGTTATACATGCACAAGCTAGAATACTTAAAATGTGACTACCTTTGTGCCCTCCAAATCATTGTGCTAGCTTGAATACAAGGAGGTTGGCACACATTCTAGCATCTTGAACCTGACTTATGTCTTCACTTTTGAACCTCCTCAAGATTTCCTCCAAATGGTGCACTCACGATCTAAATTGGCTTCTTTCTCTAAGATTTAGCTTCACAATCCTATATGCATAAAAGTAACATAATTATACACATATTACGGTTAAAATATCATAAAAATAATGCTCATCATAAGGAAAGAACACTTCACATTCTTATCACACAAGCACTTATTAAACTCCCCCACACTTAAGCTTTTGCTTGTCCTCAAGCCAAAAAAAAAAAAAATTAAAATATTGTATGCATAGATGAAGGAAATATTGGAAGTGCTTGGCCTTAGGTTCACCAAAGCATGCAAAGAAAGCATTCTACAAGTAAGGGAAATTTCAACACTAAATACGAAAAATCAATGTTCTAGCTAAAAACTTAAATAAAAAAAGACAATAAATCCGAAATCGTGTAAATGGGTGAACTCAGTCAAGTCAACCCAAAGTATACTCCTCAAAGTTCTACGTATAAGGGACTTATTTATCTACAAAATGTAATAAAAATGAAAAAAAAAGGTAGTAGCTTCACATATCCTCTAAGATAGCCCTTTCCAAAGCGGCCACTAACGTGGCTTTCACACTTTCGAGGTGGTAGCTCTTTCTACTGGGGTGGGAGCTTTCACACATCCCATGAGATAGCTCTTTCTCTCATTAGGGCATAACTAGTATCCGACTTATGAGAGTAGCTTCATACATTATAGGTGGTAGCTCTTTCCAACCAACAAGCACAACTAAACAATAAAACTATTTTGTTCTTTGTTTTCATTTTTCCATTTTTTTTAGCAAAATAACATAAGAAACAAAAATAAAACTAGTCCCTTTAACATTTTTCCATTTTTTTAGCAAAATAACAAACTTGAGTTTACAAAAGAGTTTAAAGAGTGAGTAGTGCACAAGTGTCAATCGGGTAAAAATTCCTAAACATTCAAGGAAAAACTAGAGCATGAAGACATTCAATGTTAAAAATTCTCTTAAACCCAAGAATACAATCATTGTAACTAAGATGAACCGCCATTGGCTATGTGAGCATGTATATCAATCAAAATTAATATAAAAGAAATGTGTGCACTATGAAACTCCCCCCATACTTAAGTTGTACATTGTCCCTAATGTACATAAGCAAGCTCACTCATGATGTATATCAATCAAGAATAAATGTGGGAAAAGCAATTAAAACAATACTCCCCTGACTCTTAGTGTTGGATTTGATGGAGCTATTTCGTTGGGAGTAGTGTTCCAACAGGTTGTGAAGAATACATGACCAAATGCCGAAGCACTTTGTTGTGTCTATGACAAGTTCTCAAATCCCATGATGACAAGACCATCTTCACGCATACATGAGGGGGTTCAGTGAAGCTCAATAAAATAAAAACAGCTCGAGTATATAAAAGATAGAGAAATGAATACAACTCGAGACAACAAAACGAAAATAAACTCAGAAGGAAAGTTCTTTCTGAGTATACAAGTCCAAAATGAAATACAAATAAAGAAATGTAAGAAAATAAAATAAGTGTCGGTACCGCGCTCTGTCTCAGCTGCTGGATAGTCAAACGGCGCTGATGGATCTAGTCAGGATGAAGCAGGAGGTGCTTGAGAGCGGTGGTGTCGCATCTCAAATGGTAATCTCGTGTCTCGCTCCAGCAACTGTTGTATGATGTCAAACAGTGCCATGAACTCTGTGTGGTTCACGATCTGTGTAGCATGAATCTTAGCCACATCTTACTGCAATATCCCTACAGCACTCTCGAGCCTTTGAAAATGAGCATGGACTCAAGTCAGAGAGAAAATCCGCACTGGTGGGGGCTCGTGCGCTGGAAGGGTCGCTTCTGTTTGATCTCGCTTTGGCTGTGGTTCTAAAGCCGGTTGAGACCACTCTGCTGCGTTTTCCTTTGACACAAATGGCTCTGGTGGGAGCATGTTGAACACATAAACACCATCCTGATATTTCCTGATCATACCCATGAGCCTCATTGTCTCTAACCCAAGAGGTGTTGGTATTATCATTTTCTCAGTCCCTCTAATCGTATCTCGTAGGCCCATCCCAAGGATGAGTCTAGTGATGTATGGACTTGAGAAAATGACACCAAGCCTAGGATAATGTCCCTGATGCCTCAGATACTCTACTAAAATGTGTCCCAAATGAATCAGATTATTCTGCACCATAGAGTATAAATAAAAAAGTTTCTGCTTGCTAAGGACTCCCGTGCTATCGCCGCAACCATTCATAGATCTACTCAGGATGGCGTGAAGATATCTGTAACTAGGTCTAGAAAAGGACGTAGCCTTGGATAGTCCTGGCTCATACTGACCCTGACCTCATAGTATTCAGTAGGCCTTCTGTGGAGTCAAGCTTCCATAATAGTCAATTGGCATCTCATCATACTCCTCTGTCTTAGTGAATTCCTCATAATATAACCCAAGTTGAATGGAAAACTGTGTGAGGCTCATACTATGATACTGTCCAAAAGCTCTGAAGTAAATGGTCCAACGCTATCAAAATCAGCATAAGAGCGGTCAAACTCAAATGAGGCGAGCACCTCCAATGTGAGCAGGAAGATAGCGGGGTCACGAATAATCAATAGCTTGCACCAACTACCCACCGATAGTAATTCCTTGACCTCATCAGCCATGTCGTCTGCTCGCTGCACTTCCCTAGGTGAGCTCACGTCTGGGATTCGTGTCTAACCGAACTTAAGCTTCACTAGTTACTCAAATAGAGTTCGATGCTCACAAAGGGTAAATTCCATGCTTTCCGGTTCAAGAGTAGGCTCCCTACGATGCTTAGCAACTATTCCCTTCGATCTAGGGGCAATACCTACATGTATTGGAAAGGAGATCGATCAGATTCATAAATAGTCTAATACTGCAGTAGTCCACATGGTCATGTGGAAATTCCGCACACCAGTGTGGATTCACGGGGCGTGAAAAGGCGCACGGCCCCTGTGAGGAAAACCAATGAATACACCTCTCCCTCACTTCTAGAGCTCATTAAAAACATATCACTACCATTTTAGCATGAAACCGAGGCACATTTGCCAGTTTAATGGAAGAAAATTGAATAAAATCAAATAGGGGTGTCCTCAAGATAAAACAAGGGTTTACAGATGAGATGAAAATAAATTTATTTGAAATTAGTGGGAGTCTCAAATTATCGATTCAAAATCAATGCTGGTAACGTAAATGGGCACACGTTTACGTCGTAGATCGCTTTGCTTCTTCAATGAATGGCCACGTTGGTGGAGATCTTGTTACACATGCACAAGCCGAAATACTTAGAATGTGACTGCCTTTGTGCCCCTCCAAATCATTGTGCTAGCTTGAATACAAGAAGGTTGGCACACATTCTAGCATCTTGAACCCGACTTATGTCTTCGCGTTTGAACCTTCTTAAGATTTCCTCCAACCGCTGCACTCATGATCAACATTGGCTTCTTTCTTTAAGATTCGGCTTCACAACCCTATATGCATGAAAGTAACATAATTACACACGTATTAGTGCTAAAACTCGATAAAAGTAATGCTCATCATAAGGACAGAACACTTCGTATTCTTATCACACAAGCACTTATCAAAGGGCACTGCAGCAAACACTGTAGCAAAATACTGCAGGTACTATTTATAGCCAGGTGAAGAAGGATGAAAACAGGGAATCCACACAGGCGTGTGGAAACTCCACACGCCCGTCCAAAAAATCCATAGGGGCACCCACATGGGCGTGTGTATTCCTGATTCTATCTCTATTTAAGGCCGATTTTATCACCGATTTGAGGATTCTTTTCTCCATCTTTTCCCCTACTTGAGAGAGGGCGACGGCTAGGGTTTTGAGAGATATAAGTTAGGGATTAGGAGAGGTTCTATGGCTCTGACATCGCGCTCCATTTGGATGAAGGTTAGTGGGAGAGCTTTCGTCGGCACCAATCTGACGAGTTGTATCCTAGGCCGGACAAAGGGACCCTTGGACGAGAAGAGGACTCTCCACAAGACCATCACCATGACTATCGAGGGGGTTTTCTATGGATTCTTTGCTTTTACATTTGATTTCATTTATTGTAATTAGCTCCATGGAGAGCTAAATCCCCTAGTGGGTAATTGGGTATTTGTGAACTTAGGATGTATTCATTTCATTGAATCTCCTTATTATGCTTTCAATTAATTGATGTTTTATTTGAGTTCCAATCTTGAATGCTTGATTTTATGAATACTCCGTTAGAGTGACACTAGGGTTGAGAGTTCTTGTTGATAACCCTTGTGAGTGAGTGACACACCACGAGAGTTAGACAAAGATAGATTAGAGAGGGTTGAGATTGTGAGTTGAGAGGTAGCGGAGTGTTCCCTTCCCCCTCCACTGTGATTTATTCTACCTCTATTTGCTCAAGTTCTTTGCGGTCATAATAGAGTGAATGGGCCAAAGGATGACCTTCTGCTGGGGCTTAGTTGTGGGTGCAACGGTGTGAAGCGTTGAAGTGATTTTAGCACCTAGGGCTTAATTGTGGCTAGGGACCTTCCACCTAGACCAAATGGTTAGGTCTACATCTAGGAAGAGGATTTATCACTTTGAATCCCTAGAACTCATTGCAATTCTATACGAGTGCGAGGTTGAGAGGTTATTCAATTTCTCCTCGGTGACATGTATAGAGTTAGGCATGGTTGACCTTCGATTTTGGACCATGTATTTAGGGATCTCCACGACTCATTATTGCATCAGTTAGAAAGTATAATAGAGGGTTCTTGCACTTGAAACGATTGTCCTAGGAGGAATAATATCCGGGTACAGCATTATTATCGATTGCCTTGCCTTCTCCTTTACTTGTGCTCTCTTTCTTGTTCTTTTACTTTTTGTTATTTCACATCGTGTCACACATATCACTATTCATCTTTCACTTAGTTAAGAAACAATTTAAGTGTTTTTATTCCCTACTCCCTATGGATACGTTACCCCACTCATCTGGGATTTTATTACTTTGACAAACCTGTGCTCTTGCTTGACATGCGCAAGGGCCGTTGTCAAGTTTTTGGTGCCGTTGTCGGTGAGTATGCGTTTAAAGATACTTTGCACTTTGTTTTCTTAGTCATTCATTCATTCATTCTAGTTCATTTCTTCTTATTCTATCATCGTTCTGATTTCTTTTTCATTCTTTTTGGTGTAGCTCTAGGTTATGACCAGAGGGAACCCCTCAATATTGATTGAAGGAGATCCCGTGCATGAACGTACACTTAGAAGAAAAGAGAAAGAATCTGTGAAAGAACCATCTAATCTAGCTGATTTGGAAGTAGAAGAATCTGAAAACATGGCATAACAGAATGAGCAACTGTGGACATTATTCGATTCTGCCAGACCTTCAGTATTGGGGACACAATCGAGTATTGTGCATCCACATATTGTAATAATCTGTAGAGTTGAATGGTTTAGCCGATGATGATCGAAACGGTCATATAGAGAACTTTCTTGAGGTGTGTGATGTACCTCATGATATTTTTCCTAAATCATTTGGTCATAAGTATTTAAGGTCTTGTGAGATTCTTTTGCATAGGATCATGAAGTACCTCTATCAAATTGTACCAACGGTCATATAGAGAGCTTCATACCATTCACTTCCTTGTATGTACCAAGTCTTAACTAGATTTGGAGCTTCTTCCCTCATGGAACTTAATCCCATCCAATCATGAAATTTACTACTTCTAATTGCTTCAACATTATAATTAGAACAATGGAAATATTAATTCTGAACTAAAGCGATTGATTCTAGAACAGGTGCCTCTTGTGTCAAAACATCCTCCTGTCTCAAGAATTTCCAACTGTCGATGGTAGAATTTATCTCATATGGAATTGAAAAATCTAGAGTTGTGACTGGAGGTGCTTCATAGGATGCAGGAGTTTCAATAAATCTCAGAAATCAATCTGGATCTTCTCGGTTCGTCGGAGGTATCCCATCACCCAAACTCATTGTGCTTTTACATTGTGGAGGTGGTTCATAGAATGAAGGAATTTCAATAAATTTTGAAAATCAATCTGGATCTTCTTGAGTACTAGGCTATATTTCTTCAAACTCTTGCATCCTTGTAACATTGTTTCAAGTGTAGATTGTCTACAGATCTTCCAAACTTAGCTCTTCTTAGGAATGGCTAGGATTATAATCAAATGAGCAATTTGTATGATTTCTCAAGATTGAAAGAACTTCATCCATAGTTTGACCCTCTTGAAATAAACAAAGAATCAAAGAATTAGAAAATGAGAAAAATAAAAGCAAAAGAAATAAATGGCTAGATCACTAGAATCCTTATGTTCCAAAGAGTTGCCAGTTCCCCGGTGATAAATGTCTAAATGTATGTAATTTATGTGTATAACTTCTACATTATTAATGTATTTGACAAGTCCCCTTGCTTATATCCCGCAAGTGCACGGGTTTGTCGAAGTAATAATCCCGGATGAGCGGCGTCGAATCCACAGGGAGTAGGGAGTAAAGATACTTGATTCGATTCTTAGCCATGTGGAGTATCAACAATGATAAGTGTGATAATGATTCAGTTCTCAACGATTAAAAGAAACAGGAGAGCAAAAGTAAGGAGGAGGCAAGGCAATCGATAAAGATGGGGTACTCGGATGATGCTTCACCTAGGATAATCGCTTCAAGTGCTGGAACTCTCTATTATGCTTCCTAATCAATGCAATGGTGAGTCATGGAAATCCTTAAATACATAGTCCCAAATCTAAGGTCAACTATGCCTAACTCTATTCATGTCCCGGAGGAGAAATCGAACAATCTCAACACCTCGCACTCGCATAGAGTTGCAATGAGCTCTAGGGATTCCAAGTGATAAATCTCTTCTTAGATTTAGACCTAACCCTTTGGTCCAGGCGGAAGGTCCCTAACCACAATTAAGCCCTTGATACTAAGATCCCCTCAACGCTTCACTCCGTTGCACGCGCAACTAAGCCCCAGCGGAGATTCATCCCTTAGACCATTCACTCTATTATGGCCACAAAGAACTCGAGGAACGGAGGTAGAATCTATCACGTCGGAGGGGAAAGGGGATGCTCCTGTACCTCTCGACTCACCCTCTCAACCCTCTCCAACCTAGCTTTGTCTAACGCTCGTGGTGTGTCACTCACTCACAAGGTTACCAACAAGAACTCTCAACCCTAGTGTCACTCTAGGGGAAATGTTCATACAATCAAGCATTCAAGGTTGGAACTCACAATAAACATCAATTTATTGAAAGCATAATAAAGAAGTTCAAAGAAACGAATGCATCCTAGTGTTCACAATCACCCATGTACCCACTAGGGGTTTAGCTCTCCATGGAGCTAAGTACAATCAAAGAAATTGAATGTAAAAGCAATGAATCCATAAAGAAACCCCCTCGATGGTCTTGTCGATAGTCTTGTGGAAAGACCTCTACTCGTCGTCCAAGGATTCCTTCGTCCGGTATAGGATACGCCTCGATCGAAGCTCCCCTACCAACCTTCTTCATAATGGAATCACGATGTCGGAGCCTTAGAACCTCTCCAAAACCTTGGCCAATACCCCTCAAAACCCTAGCCGAAGCCCTCTCTCAAGTTGGGGAAAAGATGGAGAAAAGAATACCAAAATCGGGGCTGAATCGGCTTTAAATAAGGCTGGAATCGGGTAACTCCATGGGCGTTTATGATACACGCGCCCATGAGGAATTTCCACATGGGCATGGATAATTTCCACACGCCCGTGTGGATTCTCTGTTTGTCTGATTTCTCGGGCGGCTGTGAACAGTGCTGCTACAGTAATTGCTGCATTGCCGCTACAGTCTTCGACCTGAATACCTTCCCAATTCCATACTTTCATCGGGGTAACGCAAACGGGCACACATTCACGTCTTGAATCACTTGCTTCTTCAATGATATACATGTTGGTGGGGTTCTTGTTCTTATATGCATAAGTCGGAATGCTCGAGTGTGACTGCCTTTGTGCCCCTCCAAATGGATGTGCTCACTCGAATGCGAGGAGGTTGGAACACACTCTAGCATCTCACACCTGTCCTATGTCTTCGCGTTTGAACTTTAGCAAGATCTCCTCCAAAATAAGTGCATTATGATCCACATTGGCCTATTTCCTTCATACTCGGCCTCACAGCCCTACCTGCGTAAAAGTAACATAAAAACACACATATTAATGTAAAAACCTGAGAAAAGTAATGCTCAACATAAGGAATGAACGCTTCACATTCATATCGTACAAGCACTTATCAGCATTCTTTTATGATTCAATGCCCTTTCTGTGGTTTAATCATTTCCATTTGTGTTACACCCTTAGAAGAAGCCTAGGTGAAACTTACATCAGCTCTATCAGCTCCATCAGCTCTTGAGGAGTGGTTGACCAATCTCAAGGAGGGTAATGTGAGGATCGAAGGTCTACATGATAGATCCTACCACATCAGCAGTGTAAGACTGCTCGACTACTCTGATGCCTACATCATCAACTATTAGAGCTCTAGTGGCACCGGAGTCTCTTTCCTCTTCATCGACACCATCAAAACTTCATCGATCATATACTATGCTAGATTTCCTCTCTCGGACTCCACCTTTCTGATTTTATATACCTGATAAGTGCTTGTGTATTAGTAATATGAAGTATTCGTTTTTTTATAATGAGCATTACTTTTCTCAGATTTTATCACTTATACATGTGTATTTGTCTTACTTTTGTGCATGTAAGGTTATGGAGACAAGTATGGAAGAAAGAAGCAATAGTATATCGTGAATGCATGTTGTTGATAAAATCTTGGAGTTGACAAACGTGAAGACACAAGTTGTGCTCAATGACATATGAGTGTGTGCTAAACTCCATTGTGCTCGAGTGAACATGCAAATTGGAGGGGCACAAAGCAGTCAAACTCATGTGTTCCTACTTGTGCAATGCTAGTAACATTGTCGTCAAATATGATTTTTTGAAGAAGCAACGCGATCTACTGCATGAATGTGTGCCCATTCATGTCGCCTCGATGAAAACTGTGAATTCGGGAGTATTTTGGCGGAGTACTATAGCAAGCTATTGTAGTAAATTATTGTAGTAGTTACTGTTCATAGGCTGCTAAAAAAATCAATTCCTGCAAATCCACACTAGCGTGTGGAGATTCCACACGCCCGTGTGGATACCCGATTCCAGCTCTATTTAAGACACAAACTTCCAAGAAGTTCTCTATGTGGTTGTTTC